>NW_020940527.1:22360888-22372068 GCF_900497805.2 Vombatus ursinus
TCTCTCTCTCTCTCTCTCTCTCTCTCTCTCTCTCTCTCTCTCTCTCTTCCTTAAAATCTAGGGATCATGACCAGTATGCTATCCTACTCAGGAAGATTTGCATTTTTATAGGCCTTCCAGCTTTAAGCTAAAGGAATGAAGTTTTAAAGGTGGAATTTCCTTTTCATTAGCCAACGAATAGGAAAGGTGTTTTGTGGGTAGCCAATTGTCTGGAACACTTGAAATCTTACCAGGAAGGTGCTCACCTGTTCTGTCTATAAGTATGGCTAGCGCTGCCAAGCATCAAGAGTTTCTAACCTCTGACATAGCTACCTCCAACTAGAGAAGATCAGCAGGACCTCTGTCTACTCTCAAGATATCAGGAAGAAGTACTTCAAAAGGAAAACAAAGAGGAAAAAAATCTGACAAGAGAGAGGGGAACCTTAGCCCCTATCCGAGGTTGAAGGATGGGAGAAGGTGGTATAGAGAATGGAGAGAAGTGGCATACTGGGAAGAGAACTAGCTTCGGACTCCAGGAACCCCCCTAGGAACCACCTCAGGATGAGAACCTGGCCAACTTCCTCAGCAAGTGTCATGAGACCCGAAATCTATATATTCCAAGTTCCAACTCCAGCTCTGCTAGTTACTATCTATGTAATCATTGGCAGCTCATTTCACCTCTGTGGGATTCAGTTTTGTCATCTGTAAAATGATGGGATTGGTCTAAATTCAGGGATTCTTAACCTTGTTTGTGTCATGGTCCCCTTTGGCAATCTAGTGAATTCTTATAAACTTCTCAAAATAATGTTTTTTTCAGATAAAAGTATAAGATTACAAAGAAAGCCTATCATATTCAAATAAAGATGTCAAAGTATTTTTTAAAAACAGGTTAAAATCCCTTGGTTAAAATGATCTCCAAGGTCCCTTCCAGCTCTAAACCCTATGATGGATAGCGCCATCTTTATCAAACCTTTGGAGCTAGACCCTTTTAAGAGCAAGTCACTCCTTGTTCTCCAAACAATAATGAAGATTCATAGAATGTCAGATCTGGAAGGGTCAAAGTCCTTCCTTGTAGTCCAACCTATTTGTGACTAAGAATGGCTATTACAAATTCATCAACAAATGGTCAGCTTGTATAGTAACAATGAGAATTCCACCATAAGAGAGATGATTGAGAACTGATTAGAAGAAAAAGAAATGAGTTGTGGTGATCAGCAACTCCTTGCCAAGGAGATCTGAGGCAGCCAAATCAAGTTAATCAATTAGTAAGCATTTTTTTTATTTTGGGGGTTTTTTGTTTTTTATTTATTTTTTCAATTTTATTTATTTTTAGTTTTCAACAATCATTTCCATAAGTTTTTGAGTTTTAAATTTTCTCCTCCTCCCTATCTGCCTCCCTTCCCAAGATGGCACACAATCTGATACAGGCTCTACATATACATTCCTATTAAATGTATTTCACATTAGTCATGTTGTAAAGAAGAATTAGAACCAATAGGAAGAACCACAAGAAAGAAGAAACAAAACAAAACAGAAGAAAAAAAGATCAAATAGTATGCTTTGATCTGCATTCAAACTCCATAGTTCTTTCTTTGGATATGGATAGCATTTTCTACCATGTTTATCAGTTAGTCATCACACAACGTGGCTGTTAGTATGTATAACATTCTCCTGGTTCTGCTCATTTCACTCAGCATCAGTTCACACAAGTCCTTCCAGGTTTCTCTGAAGTCTGCTTGCTCATCATTTCTTATGGAACAACCTAGTATTCTATTACATTCATATACTACAACTTGTTCAGTCATTCCCCAATTGATGGGCATCCCCTCAATTTCCAATTCATTGCCACCACAGAAAGAGCTGCTAGAAATATTTTTGTACAAGTGGGTCCTTTCCCCATTTTTATGATCTCTTTGGGATACAGCCCTAGAAGTACTATTGTTAGGTCAAAAGGTATGCACATTTTTATAGCCCTTTAGGCATAGTTCCAAATTGCTCTACAAAATGGTTGGATCAGTTCATAACTCCACCAACAATGCATTAGTGTTCCAATTTTCCCACATCTTCTCCAACATTTATCATTTTCTTGTTTTGTCATTTTGGCCAATCCGATAGGTATGATATGGTATCTCAGAGTTGTTTGGATTTGCATTTCTCTAATCAATAGTGATTTAGAGCACTTTTTCACATGACTATAGATAGCTTTAATTTCTTCATCTGAAAACCGTCTGTTCATATCCTTTGACTATCTATCAATTGGGAAATGATTTGTATTCTTATAAATTTGACTTAGTTCTCTATATTTTTTAGAAATGTGGCCCTTATCAGAGACCCTGGTTGTAAAAATTCTTTCCCAGTTTTCTGCTTCCCTCCTAATCTTGGTTGTTTTGGCTTTGTTGTGCAGAAACTTTTCAATTTAATGTAATCAAAATTATATGTTTATTTCATGATGTTCTCTATCTCTTGTTTGGTCATATATTCTGCTGTTCTCCATAAATCTAACAGGTAAGCTATTTCTTGCTCTCCCAGTTTGCTGATAGTACCAGCATTTATATCCAATAGTAAGCATTTATTAAGCTTCTACTATGTACCAAGCTTTGTACTAGGCTCTGGGCATACAAAAACAAATATGAATCAGTTCCTGCCCTCAAGGAGCTTACATTCTATAAGGAGAAACAATATATACACAGATAACTACAAATAACATGTGTACAAAGTAAATATGAGGTAATTTCAGGAAGAGTCTAGCAGCTGAGGGGAATCAGGAAGGCATCAAGGAGAAGGAGGAGGCATGGGAGCTGAATGCTGAAGGAAGCTAAGGATTCTAGGAGTTAGGAGTGAGGAAGCAAATAGAAACAGAAAGTGGACTGTTATTGTTTTATTGTGGAACAGCGAGAAGGTCAGTATGGCTAGACTACACAGTACATGAAAATGAGTGATTTGCAATCAGCCTAGAAAACCTAGAAATAGAGGCTAGAGTCAGATTGCAAGGGCTTTAAAAGCCCTTTACAAACAGAAGACTGTATTTTATCCTAGAGGCAATAGGGAGCAAATGGAGCTCATTGTCAACTTTATAATAATTCATTTTGTTGGTTTGATACAGACAACAGAGAGGCATTCTGTCTTCCTAGAACATATATGTAGGATGTGACCAAGAGGCTTCAAAGATTTGTCGAACCTGGTGACCACTACTCACATGCGAAGACTGATTATACTGTTATTAAGAACTTAGAAAGCGTTATTAGACATTATTAAGCTCTGGAAAAGACACTGAAGATCTAAGAGACATAGGCATGTTTTCATAACTATTTTGAATTCAAAGTGGGAGCTTCCAAAAGAAAGTTGAATTGGGAAACAAACAGCTGAGTAGGAGAGTGTCTGAGAAAGAGATAGAATTTCTGAATTTCATACCAAGGTACTGGAATGATGGGCTCCTGCCTAGGGAAGCAGTATATTTTACAAGGGCCAGTTGAAATTTATTTGCCTAAAAACTTGTAAGTCTAATCCAGATAGCTTTAAACTGAAAATGGGGTTTTATTTTGCATCCATTGGCTTCCTTGGGGCAAAACTCAACAAGTTTAATGTCTCTCCTATATGACAGTCCTTTAAACCCTCGAAGGCAGCTGCCCTGTCCCCCTTTAGTCTCCCTAACATTCCCAGTTCCTTCAACTATGCCCATACCCTGAATTTAAGGCTATTCACTACCTCTGGCTGCTCTCCATGTTATCAATTCCCTTCTTTAAATGTGATGCCCAGAACTGAACACAGACTTCCAGATATTATCCAACCAGGGCAGAGTGCCATAGGACTGTCCCCTGCTATGCATCTCAATGCAGCCTAAAATCCCATTAACTTTCTTGGTAGCCAAATTACATAGCTGACTCATAACTGAATTTCCATTTCATTAAAATCCCCAGATCTTTTGCAGATAAACTGTTATCTAGCCAGGCCTCCCTCATCTTGTACTTGCAAAGTTGATTATTTGAACCCAAATATAAGATTTTTACAAACATATATAACTGTTCAATTTAATCCCCTTAGATTTGGCTTAATGTTGTAACCTTTCAAGATCAAACATCTTCTTAGATCCTGATTTTGTCAACCTTCTCTTTACCTATTCCTACATATTTGTGTCATCTGCAGATTTAATAAGCTTTTTTAACTCTGCTTTTCCTGTCATTGATAAAAATATTAAATAGCACAAGCCTAACAAAGATTACTGTTGTAATCTATTGTAAACTATTTCTAAGTTTTACTGGTTTTTGAGTCTATCCATTCAACCAACTCTGAATTTACCTAACTGTAACATTATCTAATCCGTAGTGCTCCATCTTTCCCACAGAGATAGTATTATAACATTTGTCAGATGTTTCACTAAATCTAAGTAAACTCTAACTACACAGATATCAAACATAAAACTGGCAGGCTGTGCATAGTTTACAACACTCCTTGAGCGTGACCTGAACTGGATTCAATTGTAATTGGGAAATATTTAACAAAATAAATAAAAATACAATAAAACATAGGTAATGTTAATAAGTGGTTTTCTAATCCAATACATAGCCTACAGGGATCCTCATGTAGGGTTTTAGTGGACCCCTGATCTACCAGCATAATAACCCTGCCAGAAATGGAAATTATATTAATCTGGAGTGACATGTTCTTAAACTGAGCAGGCCTAGTGATAACTGCTTCCCTTTCTGGATATTTATTATCCATCTCTGTAATTTATGCCTTCTAGAATTTTGGCAGACATCAACATGAAACTCACTGGTCTATAGTTCACAGACTGTTTTCTTCCCCCTTCTCATATTTTGAAAAAATCAGAACATTTGTTTTTCTCTGTTTCTGTGTTCCCTCTCCTGTTCTATACAGTCTTTCAGAGATTACTGTCAGTCACTGTGAGAATATAGTTTACCTGAACCTGATAACTAGAACCCACCAAGGACAACTAGGTGCTCTCCTATTATCTTTCTTCTTAGAAACTGACCCCATATTAACCATTTTTGTTGTGTCCTTTCCCCAATCCAGAATGAAAATCCGAAAGGGCCAACTTGAATTAATTTTAAAAGCTTAGGCAGTGTCAGTAGGTGGTGCAGTAGATAGAGCTGAGACTGAAGTTAGGAAGACCTGAGTTCAAAGATGGCCTCAGGCACTTACTAGCTGTGTGACCCTGGATAAGTCACTTAATCCTGTTTGCCTCAGTTTCCTTATCTGTAAAATGAGCTGGAGAAGGAAATGGCAAACCACTCCAACATCTTTGCCAAGAAAACCCCAAATGGGGTCTCGAAGAGTCAGAAACAACTGATGTAACGAAACAACAGGTGATATTGTTAATCTTAGAATTCAGAAGACCTGAGTTTGTATCCTACCTCAGACACTTATTAGCTATATGATTCTAGGCAAGTTAATTACCCTCTCTCAGACTCAGTTCCCTCATCTGTAAAACTGGAATAATAGTAGCATCTTCCTCACACATGCTATTGCAAAACTTTAAAACACTTCAGAAATGCTAGCTATTATTATCATTAACTGTGCGACCCTGGTCAAAAGTCACTAAGCCTGTCTCTGTGCCTCACCTAGCACCTCTTAAGGATTTACCTACTAATAAACCAATCAGTCAATCAACAAGCATTATTAAGTACCTACTATGCTCTAGGCATTGGAAATCCAGTCTTTACTTTGAAAGGTCTTCATTCCATGTAGCTTGCAGATGATAAGTATTTATCATGGTGGCATCTATGTAAAACCTAAGTCTTGGGGGAACATCAGGTGGCATGCACCTGTTGTCCCTGTTACTGGGGAGGTTGAGGCTGTGATCTACATGACTTGAGCTTAGAAGCTTTGAGCTGCAGTGTGGTAAAAACAATCAGATGTGAGTAAGTTCAGCACCAATATTGTGAGCCCCTGAGAAGGGATAGAGGAGTGGGATACCAGATTGCTTAAGGAAGGATGAATTGGTCCAGGTTAGAAACAAAACAAGTCAGAGATCCCATGCTAATCAACAGTGGGATCAAGACTGTAAGTGGTCATTGACTGGGCAAGGTTGGGAGACCTGGCCTCAAAAAAAGTTTCTATGAGTCAACATCACATACAAATAATTGAGGGTGACAGTTCTGTCTATGATAATGTTCTGGTTTCAGCACAGGTTATCAGATGAGTTCTCAAGGGTTTTTTGTTTGTTTGTTTGTTTTGAGGTCTGTATTTGCAGTATGTGATTTATAGCCTATAATTCCATGAAAAATAGCAAGGTTTTGATGTATAATCTTAGTCACCAGGTCATGTTGATGCCAAGCGCTAATTTTTTGTAGCCTACAGTGACTCACTGCACAGTTTTTATTGTTTCTTTACATAATTCGCATTGATCAATAAGTCTGTAAATTCTGGTAGCAATGAGCTAGTCATGAATTGCCATTATAACCCCTGCCCCAATTTGTGCAAACAGATTCATGAGAGTCAGCTATTTATTCCAGACTTGTGGTCATATTGCTGGCTTTGCACATGAGTTTTTTCATAGTCTCCCTCTAGAGGGGAAGCACTTTTGATTTCTTTTCAGCCAGACTTTTCGGACTTACGGTGTAGGATAGAGGTATCAAATTCATAGACCTCAGAGGCAAGTGTCTACAACACTAACATATAGCCCAATGAGATTCAAATGTAATCTTGATTACATTTTAACATTTAACAAAATTAATAAAAATACAATACAACATAGATCATGTTAACTGGTGGTGTTCTAAGTCAATGGACTCATCACCACTTGATCTGTACATCACTAGTGTAGGGAATCACTGAACAGGAGCCTAAGGCTCTACCAAAGCAGACTTAGAGAATTGCCTGGGGACAATGAGAAGTTAAATGACTTCCCCAGTGTCACACAACCAGTATGTATCAGAGGTAGGATTTGAACCCAGGTCTTCAGATTCCAAGATTCCAAAGACAGCTCTTTATCCACCAGGAGATGCTTCCTTTTCTATCCAATGGCATGTGCCTGTTGTCCATACTCATTATTGATTGGTGAACTGATGTTTGCTTGTTCCAAAATCATTTCTGTTGGGTTTTTAAACCTGCTTATTATCTGTTCTGAGAATATCTATCAATCTCTTTTCTTCTTTTTGATGAGGAAGTATTAGTCTTTCTAAAGCTGCCTTAGAGTGAGGGAACCTGCGTTTTGTTAATATTGTAGGGGGTTTGTTGGGATCCTTTCTAAATCTATTTTGGTCCATTTCACAATTCTGAAAGTATACATTGACTGGTATTGCATAGGTGTTCATCACTTCGGATATATTCTTTCTGTTAAGCTTTGATTTTAGGATACCAGTTAGTCTCTTGATATATTCAGCTAGTTTTCTCCTTGATGGATTTATATTTGATTAGTCTTGCCTGGAGGAGACCGAGGTATTTGTAAGTATCACGTTCATCCATTGGTTCAATTTGACCTCCACATTATGATTACTATGATGATCTTACTCTTTTCATCTTTTTCAATGAAAGTTTAGATAAAATAATTCTAGCACAAGTTTGTATCCTGTTATTCTTCTTTTATATTTAATGTTCTATGAACTATTGCATACAAATGCCATAAAAATAAATAAATGTATAAAAATAATATGCTACAATAAACTAATTATATACTAATTGCACATTATTATGTTAAGATATACTATAAATAAAACAGCTGCTTAGGATATTAACTTACCATCTATAGCTTGCGTTCTTAATCTTTTTTGTGTGTCATGGATTCCTTTGATAGCAGAGTAGTGAAGCCAGCAGATCCCTTCTCAGAATAATGCTTTTAAATGCTCAAAACAAAATGCATAGGATTACAAAGGAACCAATCATACTGAAATAAAATTATCAACATATTTTAAAGTTCCCAGATTCCAGGTTAAGAACCCTGCTCTACAGATTCATTGAAAATATCCCCAGTACCATTCTGGTAGCAGACAAGACACTTGGAATGATATACATCTCATCCTGTTCCCACATGATTTTGATCTCTATTAAAGCTCTAGAGCTCAGTTCTAAAGAATAGAAAAAAATCCTATTAATCACAGAGTTAAAACACTTTCATGTTTAAGGGATATTCTTTGCATTATATATTACAAACAGTTAAAATCAGGTTAAAATCCTATTAAAAAAGTGTTTTTACTGTAAATGAAACCCCCAAAGATAGATAAGAATGAATAGTTAACTTTTCTCATTAGGTAGAATAACTGAGAGATTTTTCTATAACAGGAGAAAATTCTATTGATTTAAATCAAACTGAATGCATTTGGAAATTATTCATTAAGATCAAGACTTTCAAGAATGTTTATGATTTTTAAAGAGATGCCTCATGTTTACTTAGTTTTAGTTGTTGGGTAATTTTGTAATGTCAGGGCAACAAACCTGAAAGGGACTTGAACGGTCATTTACTTTAAACCCTTTATTTTTTAGATGAAGAAACTAAGGTCCACATTTTCACATTTGGAAACAAACCAGCATTTGAATGGGGATCTTTAGAAATTTTGGAGGAATTTAGCATTATTTATGAAGACAAGAGCTGTACACATTGCTCTAGTGTGGTAAATTCAAGCAATCTGGGCTGCCAGCTAAGTGCAGGCTGGGCACTCTATTAGCCGACCACAATCACAGCCTGGGGTAATCTGGGGCCTTCTAGAACTAAGGTCTCCACGATGAATACAAATGATTATACCGTACCTCTCAGCAAAGAACTGTTTGAGCTTAATATGATCATATGGCGAGTCGAGAATTTTTCTCTTGCAATTAAACTAGATAAGTGGATTATTTTTCTGACTACAGGGCTCATTAATGGCTCACATTTACACAGCACTATCCAGTTTACAAAGGTCTTTTCCTCTCAGCATCCTTCTTAGGTAACTACAATTATCCCCATTTGACAGAGGAGGAAACTGAGGCTCAGGAAGATGAAATGATTTAGCCAAATCACAAAACTAGTAAATGACAGGGCCAGGATTTGGACATTTGATTCCCAAGTCTTCTTCCCCTATCATACAAATTTGGAGTGAAAGTCAGATGAATGGCATGCAGCAACACTAGGTTGGGTCAACATGGTTTAATGATACTCACAGCCAAACACAGTATCAGAGGGTATGAACAGATAGACAGTGATTCAATCAAGGGGAGAGTCTCATGAGCCCTCCCCGGGTCCCACCTTCCCATGGGGTAGGATGCAGAGTGTTAGTCCAAATGTGCAGTAGGGTGTGAGCTATGTCAGTCAGTAAGCACCTACTGTGTGTCAGGCATAAACTTAAGTGCCATGGCAGAAGGTCCAGAGCCTCTGAGGCCTTGGGTTTACATACATAGAGTTTGCAGACAAAGGACCTGCTGTGGAAACATCACAGGTGGAGTGATGGGATCAAGATACATAGACCAGTAGCAAAGAGATTTACCTAACCAGGAAGGCCTCTTCTAACTACACCATAAGACACATTGAACATAGAAGGCCTCAGGATGAGAAAGGTGGAATGATAACTGTGCCATATCAGAATACTAGCAGAAGACTTTCAGTATCTGGTTCTAACTAGAAATGGGTACAGTTAAGCTTTAGGCATACCAGCATTATGTAACTGGAGCCAGGCCTGGCAAAGTGAGGCCTTAGCTATTCATATGGCTTTTCATCCTCAAACATCCCATACTGTCTCATCAAAATTCTGGCTTCACCTCCCAATATCGAACCTGCTTACCTCAGATAAATCATCCTGTTTCGTGAACTTTTTTAGAATATTTCAAAACAAGCACATGACTGTTCAACTTATGCCTATTTGCCTTCACTTTGGAAAACAGGCAACGGCTATCGTCTGTAGTCACCAAATCACGGAATTTCAGAGTTGGGGAAAGGGACTCTCATTGTCACCTGGTCCAACCCACAAATAAGAAAGAATTTCTACTGGACCACCTAGCCTACCATTAGTCATCTAGCCTTTGCCTGAAGACCTCCAATGAGGAGTAAATCATTTTCTCCCAAGGCAAACTACTTTACTCTGGGATAGTTCTAATTGTTAGAAAGTTGCTTTTTTTCTTACACTGAGCCTGAATTTGCTTCACTGCAATATTCACCTGTTCTAATCCTTCCCTCTGGCACCAATTGGAGCAAGCCACATCTTTCTTGCACATGACACCTCTTCGAAAACTTACATGTGATTACTTCCTCACCCCTCTAAGCCCATTGAGTCTTATCTTCTAACTAAACACCCCAGTTCCTTCAATCATCCCTTATAAGGCTCTTCACCAACCCCTGGACACTCTCCATCTTACCAATATCTTTCCTAAAATATTATGGTCAAAAGCAAATACCGTACTCCAGATAGGATGTGACCACCTCTCTAGTCGTGAACATGATGCCTTTCTTCAGTTGAATTGGCAGAGATTTAACATATGCACCCTTCCCTTCACCATGACTGGTTTACCAAGGAACATTAGCCCAACTGCTCAGAGGCTCATCTTAACAAGCCTAGATCCTTAAAACCTAGTCCTTGTCTTTTTCAGCCTGCTACCCCATTTCCCTCCACTTTTTATATCAATGTTTCTTCAATCCCCCAACTCCTGCTCTCCTTTCTGGACTCATCTCTTTAGCCAAATAATGACTGTCAGTTTCTATGCCTTTCGCTGAAGATTCCTGGTACACTGAATTCTTCGGTTCAACACCTCTCCTCTCTGCCCCCTCCCCGGGGCCCCTCCCCGGTCCTCCTTTGTTCCCACCATTTACCCTAACTGGAAGGGGAAGGGATTCTCTTCCCTCTTCCTGGCTTTGCACTTTTCTAAGTCTTAGCCTTTCTTCAAAGCTGACCTCATGTCACCTCTTCTCTGAAATCTTCCTAGCTGGCTCAAGTCCCTATTGTTCTCTCCCGCTCTGAACCCCTTGTGGCACTCACGTCTTCTACCACTTACTGGACACTCAGCAGAGGCTGCCATTTTAATGAAGTATCCACTAATATCCTAGAAGTTCCCTTACTCTCTTGTCCTTCCACCATAGCCAAACCCTTGTGAGTTTTCTCTGTACTTGCTCCCACTCCGCAACATAGGCTTGGAAAAAGGCACCAAACAGGTCAATGGTCATTTAAGCTCTGTTTCAGTCTTAGATGTTACTCAGGTATTTCAATGGCTCCCCACCTGTACTAAATAAAGTGTATGCTTCTTTGCCTGAAATTCAAGACCCTCTACATTTCTAGTTTTAT
>NW_020940527.1:22372078-22376489 GCF_900497805.2 Vombatus ursinus
CTGTGATGTCATTGATCCTCTTCAAAATGGAAGCGCAAACAACAACAACGAGGACCAACTCAAATGTCACCCCCTCCACATGCCTTCCCTGATTTCTCCCACTTTTGAGCTGCCACGGAATTTTATTTTTACTTTTCTCATTGGATTTTCAGCATCTATAGTGTATTTGTTTGTCTTTCTGTCCTACTAGACTGCAAGCTTCATGAGGGCAGTGGCTGTGTTTTATTCCTCTTCCTATCCCTCACATTACTTGTCACAATGTGTCACACATATAAAATTCTCAGTAAATACATGAGTTAGGAAAGAAGGGAGGAAACAAAAAAGGAGGAAGGAAATAAAGAAGGGAAGGGATAGGAAGGAAAGGCAAGTTTCAAGCTGTGAGAGTTATTTGAGAAGTAGGAGGCACTGATCGAAATACCAAGGGGCTTCTTTAGAAAACTAAACAAAATTATAATAGAATGTGTACAGGACAAACAAACGGTAAGATTATCAGGGAGTACACTGAAGAAAAAGGCTCATGAGGGTCACCTTGCAGCTCCCAAACATCAAAACATGTTACTAAGTAATTATCATCAAAACCGTAAGGTACTAGGCCAGGCAGAGAGAGAGAAATAGTTCAAGGGAATAGGATAGATACCATAGACATAACCAATATATACAAAAGATTCATTTTTCATAAATCTACAGAAAATAAAAAGCTGGGGAAATGATTCATTATTTAACAAATACACTTTACAAAATTTGTTGGCAACCTAGCAGGAAAAGAATTTAGACTTATATTTTCCACCGGGTACTTTCAGTGAATTCCAGGTGGATGAGAGCCTTAAATATTTTTTTAAATAGCACTATAAAAACATGGAAGAAAATGGAATAAAACATTCATCACCATTATGGAAAGTAAAGACAGTATTTTATAATTCAACAAATAGAAGAAATGATTAGGAGAAAGATAGATGTGTTCTACTAAATTAAAATTTTAAAACTATGCAACAAAAATATGTTTAAAATAAAAATAACAGATAGGTAAAAATATTTATAGTAAAAAATGGTAGATAAAAAGATTTAAATTATGTGTCACAGTGTAAAGTCCCATTCACTCAAGCAACCAATCAATAAATATTTATTAAATACCTACTGTGTGCCAGGCACTGCAAAAAAGTATGAGATTTCCTGCCCTTAAAGAATTTACACAAAGGATAAACGGTCAAAAGCATGAACAGAGAATTTCCCCCCCCCCAAAAAATGTGTCCAAATTGTTCTTCATTGATCTCTATGACTAGGAGGTTTGGTCAAAGATGATTTGTGACTGAGCCAGAACTAGCCACCTCCATACTAGACTATTATAAATGGAGCAAGGAGAAAGACTCCAACCATCTTCTAAGTACTTCATTTTTGGAATACTCTAGTGCTTGCTATCTCTTGGACTCTCCACTGAAGGGAGCAGATTTCTGTCCCTACCTTGTTATCCTCTTCAGAAGCAACAACTGACCATCTGAGCACGTGACAACAAGAACAATTGCTTGCCTAAGTGAGCATGAGCCTAGACTGCCTCTTCTATTTTGTGTTTAGTTTAGAGATCCCAAATCATCGAACTATAATTCTAAGAAAGAGACACTTCTGGCCCTTGTGGTAACCATATGAGTTTGAGAGCCAGCTCCTTATTGAAAGGTTCTTCATGCAATTTCACCACTTTTCAGAGGAGGAGATGCTCATAGGATCATCCAGAACCTAAATCGACTAAAAAAATTCATGCCCTGATGGCTGGCAGATCTTGTCTTTTTAAGTTCCTCAGACAATGCATGAGGCAAAAGTGTATTCAGCAGTCTCACAAAGTGCCTTAGCCTTTTGAGGAATGTATAATGGTAGTGATAGACTACTGTCTTATGCCTTTTTGTCAATGTGAACCTGTGCTTCTTTTGTGTTTTAAGCATTTATTTTGTGGCGGACTAAATAAATAGCTGTTCTATGCTTGATATCTATTTTGTACATTGAATACATTTCTAGAAAGGATCCTATTAATACCTTTTTGGAGAGAACCTAGACAAAAGTTATACTGAAGATTTAGAGATTTTTCCTGGAATTCTACTGCAAGCTGGAAACATAATGAGCAAGAGGTTGAGACAAGCCTGACCTCCTTTAGGGGAAAGGACCCCTTAAGATAAATCTAGTCCATATGAATCTATACTATAGCAGAGTCCCTTTTCTGGAAAGGAGCCTACTGGGCAACGGGTAACACTAATAATTTGAAAAAATATCCAACCTCCATAATAATAAAAAAGATACAAAATCTTTTAGGTACCAACTTATACCCACAAAATTGGCAGAAGTAATAAACAGCAGTGAAATCCTGTTGAAGTTGTAGAGAAACAGATACACACATTCCCTGTTGGTGGACTTTGGTTATCTTTTTGAAAAGTAAACAGGACAAAATGAAAATTTAAAAATTAATCAAACCATTGAGCCAATAATTCCTTTGTTGGCATAAGCCATAATATATATAGTAAACCGTATATAATATGTAATGATATATAATGAACCATATTAGAAAAAAAACAACCAAAAAAGATATCTGTTTCAGATTTTTATACCAGCAGAAGACGTAATTAAAAAAACAAAACCTAAAACCACCTAGATATCCAAAAAAACAACCTCTACATGTGTGACTGAGCAATTCACTGTCTGAATTTCCTCACCTGTAAAATGAAGAGGATTGGACTATACATTCCCTAAGGTTCATTCCAGTTCTAAATCTATACTTCTAGAACACTCTCAACACAAGGTCAAAGATGGCTTCATCTTGACAAAGGAATGTTAGAGTTAAAAACAGCCAGGATGAGCAGAAATAAGAGGCTAAGAGTATTCTCCAAGAGGACCAGAATCAAGAACAAGAAGGTCAAGGGGCAACTCTAAAATTGGAGAATAAAAAGTACCAGGAGTTGCCTCTCAGTGCTTTACCTTCCAAAAGCCAAATAGTGGAGGGAGGACCCTTCCCTATCAGCTCTCACATCCATCACCTGCATCAGCTCCATAGATAACAAAGAACTACCATCTATCTATACCACCCAAAGGAATGGAAGAGATCTACACACTCACCTCATACCTTGTAGACAAACAAGAGCACTGGGATGGTTCCCTATGTAATTGAAGAGAGAGGGGGCAAGAATATGGAAAAGTCCTCCTTTATGAGGAAGAGGTGAATATCTCTGGGAGGACAACCATCTTCTACTTAGGGTTCTGGTCTCTCAGGAAGCAGAGGGTCAACACGAAAGGACAAGTTGGAACTTTCATTTCAAACCAATTCTGGTTCTCAAGGAGAGTAAGTAGCTAGTGAGGTTCAGTCTGCCTCAATCAGGATTCAGTTCATAGTCTCATCACAATTAAATGCAATCAGCCTAGTCAGGAACTTTGAAAACCTTAAGAACCCTATTTGAATACCAGCTATTATTATTGTCAAGTTTGGGATCCATTGTGTGATGTCTCAGGGCTCCTGGGCAGGAAGCAAAGATCATAGACCAAGTGAAAAAATATAGGATATGTGAGTGTTTCTCATCAGTAAGTGTTTCTTTTTCTATGGGGGTGAGAAGTAAGAGATACAGGAGAAGTGGGGGGGGGAGGGTAAATGCAGGAGTAAACGAGGAAGAAATCAGAATTCCTCAGAAGAAGGAGTAATTAACAAAGGACAAACTTGAAGCCAGCAACTCCAAATTTGAGAGCCATTAGTCATGAAAGATAGCATGGTATAGTGGCTAGCACACTGGAATGAAAAGGACTTGGGTTCATATCTTGCCCAACACAGGGCAAACCCCTTAAAGTGCCTCGGTTTCATCACCTGCAAAATGAGAGGTCCTTGATAAGCTCTAAGTTCCCTTCCATCTTTATAATAATAGCTAGCATTTATATAGCACTTTTTTTTGCCAAATGTTTTGGTGCCTTTGTTATCCTCATTTTACCAATGAAGAATCTGAGGTAAACAGAAGTTAAGTGACTTACCCAGAGTCATACAGCTAGTAAGTGTCTGAGGCAGGATTTGAACTCAGGTCTTCCTGACTCCAGCCTCAGTTGCTCTATGTGTTGTGCCACTCTCAGATTCTATGACCCTATGATCCTTCTAGCTCTAAATCTCTAACCCTATAATCCTGTGACTGATTTCCTTATCCCACATGAGGTAATCAGTATCCAATCACGAAAAGACAGATTGGGGTAGAGTTGGAGCCACAGGGGAATATGAAAAATTGCTAGAGATGGAAAGGGAAGAGCTTGGCAGTCAGGTTGTAAACTTCTCCTGTTGTAAGAGGCCCAGGGGAACTAACTGTCCCAAAGACAGCAACTACTGAGGGTTTAACTATGTGCACTGATGATGTGTTTGGAAACATAAATTTCAGGTATCAAGAGATTCATGATATTTCTTCAC
>NW_020940527.1:22376889-22548208 GCF_900497805.2 Vombatus ursinus
TCTGTACTTAAAAAGGCACCCACCCCATCCCCACAATTTACTCCACAGTCTTCTTTCTTGCTGCGTCTCCTTTAGCTACAGTTTCAGCTCACACCCCAAAAGTTATTAAACTGTGCCCAAAATATTTATAGTAGCACTTTTTGTTTTAGCAACAAACCTTAAACAAATTGATGAGGGTACTCGTCAGTCAAGAAATAGATGAACAAATATTGGCATATGAATGTAATTGAATACTATTATACTGTAAGAAATGATAATATAATTGACTAATACCTGGGGAGACTTGTATGAACTGATGCAGAGTGAGGTTAGCAGAACCATAATAAAATTTACATGATGACCACAATAATATAAAAAAAAAACACGAAACTTTAAACTAATACAGAGCTCTGACAAATGTAGTGACTTGATCAGGTCTTCATAGGACCAATTAGGAAGCATGCTTCCCACCTCTTGGCAGGGAAGTGACTGATTAAAGGTGCAGAATGAGGCAGACATTTACAGACTTGGGCAATGGGTGGGTTTGTTTTGATTGATCATACTTTGTAAATTGGGGCTGGAATAGGAATGGTGGTAAGGGGAGAGTTGTTAGGTAATAAGAGTAAAGCAAAAAAAAGAAGAAGAAGAAGAAAAGAAAGAGAAGAGGATCAATGAAACATTTTTTTAAAAATACACAAACGAGAGCAGAAAGAAGTTCAGAGCAATATAGACAAGTAAGGAAGTTTTGTTACTAGTCTATTAAATTTAATATACATTTCAGAAATAAACTGTGGGTAATTCAAGTTTACATGCACAGATCTTTTTTCTATTTTTCTTTGTTTTTTTTTAAATGTTCATGTTTGTTAAGTTTATAACTTTAAAAAGAAAATTCTTAAAGCTAACATAAATTTGCCCCCCTTTTGCTCTGCAAGGATTGCAACAGAGGAGCCAAAAGATCATTTATAAGTTAATTTAACTGTAAGTACTCTAAATATAAGATCCTTGCCTTACTACCAACCAATTGACATGTAACTGGAAAAATATCAACATTTACTTGGGCCTCTGGGCCCCCTTTCCAAATCCCCATTTATACTTGTAAGTTGGGCCCCTACAAGATAGCCAAATACTCCTTTCCTTAAGATTCTAGGGGTAACACTGGGGGGTGATGGATTTTAGTACTATTATTGCCTATGAGCCCCCATCTGGTCATCATGTCCTAGAGATTAATCAGTTGATAGCTTCCCAATATCAATTAGCCAACTGACATCAATTAGCTTTTTCAGAGAGATATCTACTAAGAAAATACAACAAAGACAGGTACAACATCTCCCAAACCATCCTCATGCGTCTCCAAGTCCATTTGGTCTGTGGGGAGAATGGACTCAGACTTAAAATGGTTGTTAGAAAACATCCTCTCCCTCCAGCCTGGTGGTGAAGTACTAACTGAGTCTGGGAGTCCTTCAAGGATTACCCACCACATTCACTTCTGAGTGTGGGCAAAGGCAATGGATGAGTGGCTGCCTTGTTCAACTAGGCTGTCTCATTGCTGGACTAGGTCAAGTGGGTCAGTCCTCAGGACTACTGCATGGTCTTTTCACAAGTGTTGGCTATTACTGCCCCAGACTCCAGGACTGTAGCTATTGATGGGATGTCAGATGAGTTTGGCAGATCTTCCAATTGGCCTGGGAACCTTGGTCCTCCCATTTACTTAAGAAGAAACACACCAAAAACAGAGGAGTCATGCACTCACAGACACATGGCAACAGGGTGAGGATTCAAGGCACCTGGGGATGTTGTCCCTTCCCTGCCCAAGGTTTATAGAAACTATTTTTCCCCATAGTCCATCGGGAAAGAGATCAAGAGATCACCCCCAGAACCTTTTTCATGCACACTCAGCTCCAGTTAGCAGCCAATTAAATGTGCTTGGAGGTTAGAAAAAGGGTTCTTTCATTACCATACCAAGAAGTTTCCTCACCAAATCTCCAATTGGGCTGGAACTGGGCAGGGCATATTAAACATATTTTAAAAATGGACCCTCACTCATTTCTCATTCTTGCTATAAATGAAACCAAATGATATAAGGAAGCTACAGCTAAATGGAAAGAGGGCTCACAAGCTCTCCTTGGAGAGGCAAAGAAAGGAGTCAGCCCCATTGGGCACCCCAAATCTATACTTAGGTGAACACAAGCAAAACAAAACAAAACAAAAACAAAAACACTGTGTTTTTGAATCTAACTTTGCTGATGAGCATCTTGAACACCAGTGTCAGTTTCTTTTGCCCTATTTCCTTTTCTCTACTCATGAAAATTGTTTCTCTTTGTTCAGAATTCATATTCTTAAGAGCTCCCTCAACCTTGCTGGGCTGACTTATAGAGATCGTAGTCTGTGAAGTCCCACCTATCCTTTCTCTAAACTCTGAAATCTGCTCTTCCAAAAGCAAAGGCTCATGTCAGAATGTTCTTAGCTTTCTACTCATTCTCTTTCACAAATTCTAAGACAAAAGCGGCAACTTCCTCACCATGTTCCCATCATTTCCACTTGAGCAACTGGTTCCTCTTGTCGGTCAAAATAAGATGCAGCCTAAATGTCACTTCACTGGTTCCTGAATCTTTTGAAGGATGAAATTGTTATGTAGGCTTGTCAAGAAATTATCAGTTGCTTAGTTGCTTTGCTTTTGAGAGGCTGGGGGAGGGGCAGACAGGACAGAGAAACAGACAGAGAGAGACAGAGAGAGAGGGAGAGATAGAGGAGACAGACAGAAGGAGAAAGAGAAGGAGTGAGAGAGGTAAAGGGGGAAAGAGAGAGGAAGAGGGGGAAAGAGAGAAAGAAACAGGGAGGAGAAAAAGAAAAAGAAAAAATAGAAAAGAAAAAAATAGAGAGAGAGAGAAGAAGAAGAGAGAGAGAGAGAGAGAGAGAGAGAGAGAGAGAGAGAGAGAGAGAACTGAAGTTTTTCATCATTATTCCATCCAGGAAAATAAGATAGAAAACTAGGAAGAGAGATCCTACTAGGAGCCATTGTCTTGGGCATTGGTTTTGTATGTGTCTTTTCTTTTACATTCATGCCACCATGACCCCAAATTTCTAGTAATCTTTTTTTCCTGTTAAACTCATGAAATGATTAAACACAGAAACTGATGATATTTAAGTAGGCTATTCCACAAATTCCATGCAGTCAGGGAAAAGGAGACAAAGGCCTCTCTTGCACAACTGAAAAACTAGCCCAGGATCACCAGCTCCCATGGCATTGCTAGAATTCATTTGCATGTTCCAGAGGCCATTTTGCTATTGTAGGTTAAGGGTCATATAGGTATAATTCTGAGTCAGTCCTGCAGTGCTGTTGAAAATCCTCATCTTAGTACAATCAAGGGACTCTGCTCTATGAATTATGGCCTAAGCTGCAGTCCTCCAAAGGAAACGAATAACATAGCTAAGATAATCATCATCTTCCAAGGTTGTTTGGGAGAAATCATAATGAGTAGAAAGAAAATAAGTATTGCAACTGGTAAAGTATACAGCAAGCATTTCCCCATGCTAGTCAGCTTTTCAGAATTAGAAAGCTGTGTGCTTGTCCCTCGACCTTCTGAGTTAGTTGGGCTAAAGAGGGCAATGGGTAATATTAGAATCAAGAAAGTAAGATGAGAAAGGGCAAGTTGTGGGCCTGGTCCTCTTCTGGCAATTCCAAATGATGTTATATATGATGACTCCAAAAAATCATGAAATCAAAAATCAACAGCAAGGAAAAAAGTAACCGTTCACCTATAACTTTCTGACCTTCTATACTTTCAGAGAAATTTACTGTGGTATGGAGGACTGCTTGGGATAACAACATTAGACAACCCATGGCTATCATACTTTGTCAGTGCAAGGGGTGTCATCAAGGGTGCCAGGGATAGGTTTTCTATGTGAGCAGTGTAGCCAAGAGTCCTTTCCTCCAATCTTGATTGCAATTGGAGTAGTCAGAATCACTTGGAAAGGGCCTTTCCAGGCAAGCTGAGTTCCACTGGTTCATTGGAAATTCTTGATGTAAATGTCCAAAAATCCAGTTTGTACTGCAGCCCCCTGCACTATGGAGTTCTTTCAGCCTGCTTTGTAATTCTCAGATGTAGGAAGCAACAGATGCACATTTTTGGAACAAGTCATGTTCTCAGGACAGCTTCTCAGGTTCCAAGAGCATGTATCTCATATTTAATACAACCTTCTAGCTCAAGCCTTATGGTTCTGATTTTATTAACAGAACTATAAAGAAGAATATAAAATTAAGAACACATAATTCAACTGAAACTACAGAGAACTTCAGTTTTTATATCATGAGGGTCTGAATGGGAAAATGAGCCTTTCTCTTAAAATTTTGAGATAGATGCTTCAAATAGGAAAATAATTTCATCCTCTTCACAATTATCAAGGCTATTTTACATGTAAAATCCTTAATCCAGTTTCAAAAACCAAGTCACATTTTCCTCTAATTCCCCCCTTAGGAAGACAATATCCCCATAACATTGTGAAAGAATGAGATACTTCAAGAATTTAATCTTGGAAACATAAATATGTAACTATTAACAAGGTGGGGTGGCAAGGCTAGGAAATCATGAAAGTCAGATTGAGAAAAGTAATCTTCGTCATATTTGCATTTTCTGTCTTTTATCATGTCCATTTTTTGAATGAAACATTCCCTTGATATCTCTAACTTTCTTGAAGAGATCTCTTGTCTTTCCCATTTTATTGTTTTCTTCTATTTCTTTGCATTGCTCATTTAAGAAAACCTTATCTCCCCTTCAACTCTCTGGAAGTCTGCATTCAGTCAGATATATCTTTCCCTTTTTCCTTTACCTTTCTCTTTCCTTCCTTCCTCAAGCTATTTGTAAAACCTCATCAGACAGCCATTTTACTTTCTTGCTTTTCTTTTTCTTTGGGATGTTTTTTGTTGCTTTCTGTACAATATTGTGAACCTCTGTCCATAGTTTTTCAGGCACTCTATCTACAAGATCTAATCCTTTAAATCTATGCATCACTTCCCCTTTCTACTCATAAGTGATGTTAGGTCATACCTATATAGTCTGAGGGTTTTCCCTACTTTCTTCAATTTAAGTCTGAATTTTGCAAGAAGTTCAATATCTGAGCCATGATCAGTTCCAGGTCTTATTTTAACTGACTGCAGAGAGCTTCTCCACCTTTGGTTTCAAAGTATATAATCAATATGATTTTGATATTGACTGTCTGGTGATGTCCATATGCAGAGTCACCTTTTGAGTTGTTGAAAAAGAATTCTAGTCATGCCAGTGAGTTACCTTGACAAAACTTTATTAGTCTCTGCCCTGCTTCATTTTGTACTCAAAGACCAAACTTGCCTATTATTCCAATTATCTTTTGATTTCCTACTTTGGCATTCCAATCCCCTATAATGAATGAGACATATTTTGGGGGTGTTATTTCTAGAAGATATTGTAGCTCTTCATAGAACTGATCAACTTTGGCCTCTTTGGCAACAGTGGTTGGAGCACAGACTTGTATTACTGTGATGTTGAATGATTTACCTTGGATTTGAACAGATATCATTCTGCATTTTTGAGATGATACCCTAGTTGACTTATACTAATAAACAAATTCTTCACTGTTTAAAAAAACTATTACATCAATTTCACTAGCTCTTTATAGTGAAGCAAATTGTTATCCTTTCTGAAATACAATTAGATTTTATCAAATGTTCAACAATGATTTATATTAACCTAATTTCATTTTACAAAATGTCTATCTGTTTTAGTATCCAAGAAAATGAGGCAAGGGACTCAAATTCACAATATTTTTTTAGCTCTCTCAAAACTTCTGTTTTATACTAACATTTATAAGCCATATACTCCTTTTAATTTTATCTTTTGTAATATGACCACCCTCCCCATGAGCTGAGTACACACTTAATTAACTCCTATATGCTCCTATCATGCTATGTTCTTATTTAATTCTATTTTCAATAATTCTAATACTAACTTATAGCCTTACTTTTATTGAAATTCTATTTTGAAATGAATTTCATTTCCACTAATTTCAGCACAAGTTTACATTTTTAATTTATCTAAACAATTAATTTAAAATACAGTGGTATTATTAAATTTCAATTACTTTTCAATAGCTTCATTTCTCACAGCACAATGGAACTCTTTCACAATCATATGCCACAGCTTGTTCAGCCATTCCCTAATATCAATTAGGGAATCTCTTCAATTTCCAGTTTTTTGCCACCAAAATAATAATAAATATTTTTGTACATATAGGTTCTTTTCCTTTTTCTTTTATTTCTTTGGGATACAGACCTAGTAGTAGTATTGCTGGGTCAAAGGGTGTACAGTTTTATAGACCTTTGGGCTTAGTTCCAATTGTTCTCCAGAATGGTTGGACAAGTTCACAATTCCACCAACAGTTCATTAGTGTACCCATTTTTCCCTTACCCCCTCCAACATTTGTCATTTCTGATAGGTATGAGGTGGTGTCTTGGAGTTGTTTTAATTTGCCTTTCTCTAATCAGTAGTGATTTAGAGCATTTTTTAATATGACTGTATATAGCTCTGGTTTCTTCTTCTGAAAACTTCCTGTTTATATCCTTTGTCCATTTACCAACTGGGGACTGGCTCTTATTTTTATAAATCTGACTCAGGTCTATACTCAATATGTATGTGTGTGTGTGTGTGTGTGTGTGTGTGTATGTATGTATGTATATATATGAGAAATGAGGCCTTTATCAGAGAAACTTGTAAAAGTTTTTTATATTACTTCATTGTCTATGATACCTTGTATCATGTAATTTCCCTGAATATCTCTTTTAAGTATGTCTATTTTTGCTTTTGCTTTGTCTGAGATAGTGAGTGTTACCTCTATCTTTTTTACTTCAACTGAAGGATATTACATTCCACTCCAGTCCTTTATTTTAATTCCGTGTTTTTCTTTTTCACATATGTCTCTTTTAAACAACATATTGTTGGATTCTTGTTTTTAATCCATTCTGCTATCCACTTTCATTTTACGCATAAGTTCATTCCACTCACATTCACAGTTATGATTACTGTGTATTTCCCTCCATCCCATTTTCTTCTGCTTCTTTTTCTCTCTCTTTTTATCCTGTCTCTCCTCAAAAGTCTTTTTTGTTTCTAACCACAGCCTCCATTTTGTCATCCCTCTCCCTTTCTCTTATCTCCTTCCCCTACTTTTTCTCTATTGAGTAATTTATATTTCTATACACAACTGAGTGTGTATGTATATGTGTGTATGTGCATTCCCTCTTTGAACCAATTCCAATGAGAGTAAGGTTTGAGCATTCCCACATACCCCCATTTCCCTCTCCACTGTAAAGGTTCTTACTTGCACACCTCTTTTATGTGAGAATATTTTCACTATTCTACCTCTCCCTTCCACCTTCTCCCAATGCATCCCTCTTACTCAGTCCTTCATTTTTTTGGAGATCATTCCAACATAATTGACTCATATCCATGCTCTTTGCCTATGTAAACTCCCTTTAACTGACCTAATAAAGTTCTTGGGAGTTATGTGTATCATCTTCCTATATAGCAATGTAAACAGTTTAACTTTATTAAGTCCCTTGTGATTATTCTTTCATGTTTGCTTTTTATGTTTTTCTTGAGTCCTGTGTTTGAATGTCAGATTTTCAATTCAGCTCTGGTCTTTTCATCAGGAATACTTGAAAGTCCTATTTCACTAAATGTCCATTTTTTTCCCCCTGAAGGATTATACTCAGTTTTGCTGGGTAGGTTATTCTTGGTTGTAATCCTAGCTCCTTTGCCTTCCAGAATATCATATTCTAAGCCCTTCACTCCTTTAATGCGGAAGCTGCTTAATCTTGTGTGATCCTGACTGTGGTTTCACAATATTTGAATTGTTTCTTTCTGGATGCTTGAAGTATTTTTTTATTGCCTGAAAGCTCTGGAATTTGGCTTTAATATTTCTGGGAGTTCTCATCTTGGGATCTTTTTCAGGAGATAATCAGTGGATTCTTTCAATTTCTATTTGGATCTAAAATAATCAGAGAAGTTTTCTTTGATAATTTCTTGAAATATGATATCTAGGCTCTTTCTTTGATTGTGGCTTTCAGGTAGACTGATAATTCTTAAATTGTATCTCCTTGACCTTTTTTCTAGATCAGTTATTTTTCTGATGAGATACTCCACATTTTTCTTCTATTTTTTCCATTCTTTTGACTTTGATTGTTTCTTGATATCTCATGGAGTCATTAGTTTCCGTTTGTCCAATTCTAATTTTTAAAGAATTATTTTCTTCAGTGAGCTTTTAAACCTTTTTTATTTTCCATTTGACCTAGTCTGCTTTTTTAAGGAGTTCTTTTCTTCAATGAATTTTTGTGCCTCTTTTTGCTATTAGGCTAATTTTGGTTTTTAAGGTGTTATTTTCTTCAGTATTTTTTTGTTCCTCTTTTACCAAGCTGTTAATTGTTTCCATAATTTTCTTACATCACTTCCATTTCTTTTCCCAATTTTTCCTCTACCACTCATTTCTTTCTTTAACTCTTCCAGCAATTCTTACTGGCCTTGAGTTCAATTTGCATTTCCCTTTGAAACTGTGTTTGTAGTTCTTTTCACATTGTTGTCTTCTTCTGAGTTTATATCTTGGTCTTCCAGGCCACCATAGTAACATTTTATGGTCAAATTCTTTTCTTTCTGTGTTAGCTCATTTTTCCAGCCTATTTCTTGACTTAAAACTTTATGTTAAAGTTGGGCACTGCTCACATGGAGGTGGGGAGGCACTGCCCCAAACTTCAGTCTTTTTGTGCTGCTGTTTTCAGAACTAGTTCTGGGCGTCTGCAAGTTTTTGGTGCTTCCAAGGTGGTGTGATGCTGGGAGAGGTGTGGTCACTGCTCTCCTGGTCTATGTTCTGGTCTTTACGCAGGAAGAATCCCTGCTTTCCTGCAGTCACGAGTGCTAGAGCTCCTCTTTGCCTTGAAATTATGACCAGGGCCCCTCCTCCCTTGTGACTAACCCCCAGCACTCCTCTCCACACTAAAACTTTGACCCGGATCTGCACAGGGGAAATAGAGCTGTCCATCAGTGCCAGCTATAACCAAAGGGTCCCATGTAACCTCTTTCTTAAAAGTTATCTGACCCTCTTACTGTCTCTGGGCTGAGAGCTCCCAAAGCTGTTGCTGCTGCTACTGCTGCCACTGCTGATGTGGCAGCTGTCACACGTGGGGGCTCTGAACAGGCTTCCTCCCTGATACCACAGACTTCACCTGCTGACCTCCAAAGTTGTCTTAGACCAGAAAAATGTCTCACCATAACCTTTTATTGGTTCTGCTGTTCCAAAATTTTGTTCCAGGCATTATTTTAAAGTTTTTTGGAGGGGAATGTTGAAAGAATTCAGTTGGATTGCTCCAAGTCTACCACCTTGGTTCCACCCTTGCTTTTCTTTTTAAGAATATAATAAATTTAATTTGTAGCTTAGAAAACTGTCCTGCCTGTCTATATTTCTTTCCAACCTTCTTTTTGCTTTCTTCTTGCATTCATTTTTTTTCAAAGGAAATGCTTCAGTGATTTTATTTTCTCTTTTCTTTTTTTTTTCCATTTTGAATGACCTGTTCTTGATCAAATCATTCTGGTCTTTTGTAATAACAGCTTCTCTTTCTAGCTAATTAGTATCCCTTTCCATTTTGGAAATGACAAGAAAATAAATTCTCTGACAGCTACTTTGATCTTCTAGGTCCAAGAATTAACACAATAATAAGACTTTATATTTGCATAGACTCTACGTCATAGAGCATTGTGATTTTCTTTTTTTCCCCACTTAATAGTATTTTATTTTTTCCAGTTACATGTAAAGATAGTTTTCAACATTCATTTTTATAAGATTTTGAGTTCCAAATTTTTCTCCCTCCCTCCCATCCCCCCTTCACAAGACAGCAAACAATAATAGGCCATACATGTACAATCATATTAAACTTATTTCCTCATTAGTCATGTGGTGAAAGAAGAATCAAAACAAAAAGGGAAAACCACGAGAAAGAAAAACCAAAAACCAAAAAAAAAAGTGAAAGTAGTATGCTTCAATTTGCATTCAGATTCCTTAGTTCTTTCTCTGGGTGTGGATAGTATTTTCCACCATGAGTCTTTTGGAATTGTCTTGAATCATTATACTTCTGAGAAGAGCTAAGTCTATCATAGTTGATCATTTCACAATATTGCTGTTACTGTGTACAATGTTCTCCTGGTTCTGCTCACTTCACTTAGCATCAATTCATGTAAATCTTTCCAGGTTTTTCTGAAATCCACCTGCTCATCATTTCTTATAGCACAATAGCATTCCATCACATTCATATACCACAACTTGTCCAGTCATTCCCCAATTGATGGGTATCCCCTCAATTTCCAACTCATTGCCACCACAAAAAGAGCTGCTATGAATATTTTTGTACATGTGGATCCTTTTCCCTTTTTTATGATCCTTTGTGATACAGACAGACCTAGTAGTGGTATTGCCAGATCAAAGGACATTGCATTGTGATTTTAAAAAATACTCTTACATACATTGTCTCATTTGATCCTGGCAATAACCCTCTGACAGGGTAAGGTTTTGTTAGTTTGGGTTTGTTGTTTTTTTTTTATTACTCTTTTAGAGATGAGGAGACTGGGACTGAGAGGTTAATAAATTCATGGTTCCACATCTTACAAGAGTAAGAACCAGGGTTGGAACTCAGGTTCGGTATTCTTTCATGAGCCCAGCATTCCAAACATCAAGCCAACACACATGCAGCCCGTGCAGTAATCACATGAACTTGGGTACCACTGAATAATCACTTTGATTTTCAGCTGCCAGTGACACAGAAATGTCAGCAAAGGGAGAGATGTGGTTAGTAGGCCATTGTGTCTGTCTGGCTATCTTCCTAGTCTCACTTTTCTAGGAATGCCATCTGTTGAGAGCCCACATTTAGTCCTGGACAAATATGGCATAGCCTATTTATTTTAAGGACAAAATAATTTTTAAATGGGAAAACTAGATGAAATTCAGTGGTGCTAGGCCCAGGGGGCTGCCAGTGGCTTTATGCTCAGAAAGGTTTAATTTGAGAGAAAAATATTAGACACAAACATTTACCTCTTTAGAGACCACCTGTTTCCTCTGGTGTCAGAATCCAAATAGGTTTATTTTCTTTTATTGCAAATTAGGAGTCCTTAATGTCAAGCCCTCCCTCTAACACCTGATACCAGATCCATTGGGGAGACATAGAAATAATAAACTAAGCACTGTGTGTGGAGTAATAAACAGAACCCTGTATTTGAAGCCAGAAGATTTGAGGTTGCATCCTAGCTCTACCATTTACTAGCAGTGACAAGTCATTTGAATACTCAGGGTCTCAGTTTCCTTATCTGTAAAATGAGCAGTTAAACTAGGTTATCTCTAGGTCTCTTTCAGCTCTAGTATCCTGTGATTCTGTATGCAACCCCACAGAAAGTACTATGTTGCTGAATACCAATTAGATTCTTCATGAAGCCTCAACCATTTCAAGATACCAGGGCCAGATATTCCAATAAAATTACAAATGGTAATGTCTAGAAACTAGTGCTGCCATTCCTGTTATAATTTAAACTTATTAGGAAGAAGGATTGCTTCATTTTTTTATACTTTATATCTCCATCTCCTGGCACAGGTGCCTAGGTGCTGCAGATAACAATAAGTATTCATTAAGTGCCTAAAACATAGTAGGAATTTTGTTGTGTGACTGTAATCTTTTTTTTTTTTTTTTTTTAGTGAGGCAATCGGGGTTAAGTGACTTGCCCAAGATCACACAGCTAGTACATGTCCCCACACAGCTAGTACGTGTCAAGTGTTTGGTCTGAGGCCGGATTTGAACTCAGGTCATCCTGACTTCAGGGCTGGTGCTCTATCCACTGCGCCACCTAGCTGCCCCTTGACTATAACCTTCTTAAAAATAATTTCAGCTTCTCTCTCCTCTCTGTTTCTCTCTCTCACCCCCTTCCTCCTTCCCCCCCCATCTCTCTCCTGTTTCTCTTTCTGTTTCTCTGTCTCTGTGTCTCCCACCTCCCTCCCTTTCACTCTCTCTCTTTCTCCCTCCCTCTCTTGCCCTATCTCCCTGCTCTCTGATTCTGCTCCTCTGATATATATATATGTGTGTATATATATATATACATATATATAATCATACACACACACACACACCCCTCTCCTAAGCTCTGTTGACACAGACTGATAAGGACTCCCTCCACATAAACCGTCTAGTTTTTGCCTTCATTCTCATCCCCACACATCTTTTGCTTATCCAGGGCCACAGGAATGCCTTCTCTGGCAATTAGGAAGTAATTTTTATTGTTTGTTTTGTTTTGTTTTGTTGAGTGTTTTTTTTTATTGAATACAGTAAGGAAATGTATAAACAGAGCAAAAGCAAAGCATACCCTCCCAGAAGAATTAAGTAAAGTAACAAATAAAAATAGTTGTGACTGTTAGTACAGGCCACCATACACATTTGTAATTTATCATTTGTTCAAGAGGTCTGTATGCTTTAAACTGAACAAGGTTTTGCCGATGCAGTACATCACGTATAACCTGAGGTCTGCTGCCACTGAATGTTGTCTTCAGGACTTAACTGTTGTCAGTGTGTATATTATTCTTTTGGATCTGTTTTCTTCCCTTGGCATCACTCCATATAAGTAGAAAGTGATCATTTGTCATGTGAAATCCAGTATCCTTATGAAACTGATCTCATAGAGCTCATCATGGCCTATGGCAGCATATACAAAAAAGGAGTGAGGAAGGAAATTCTTCATTCTGGGATCACCAAGCAGAGAGTATCCCCTCTCCTTTGCAATGTTGGCTTGGGAACAAAGAAGAAGAAGTCAACCGCCACTATTTGGGTGGAACCAGATTCTCCTAGCTAGTATATTCTCTCTTAAATGTTATTAGACAACTTCCTTCTGATGATAGGAGCTGACATTTTTATCACACTCTATAATTTACAAAGCTCTTTACTTATATGATCTCATTTGATCCTGACAAATGAAGAAGGTAGTGCCTATATTATTATCCCTATGTTATATATGAGGAAACTGATAGAAAAATTGTGACTCACTCAGTGAGCGGCATATTTGGAATCCAAAGGCAGGTCTTCTGGCTCTAAAGTCATTCAAGGGTGGGTAACCTGCTGCCTTGAGGCCACGTGTGGCCCTCTATGTCCTCAAGGGTGGTCCTTTGAATCCAAACTTCACAGAACAAACCTCCTTCATAAAAGGATTTGTTCTGTAAAACTTGGACTCAGTCAAAAGGCCACACTGGAGAACCTAGAAGGCCACAGTTGCCCCACCCCCGTATAGCTCCTTCCACTAAACCGTAGCTACCTGGAGTCTTGCTGGCTGAAGGAGTGAATGATATTCCTCTGCAGTGATTTCATTTAGACCTAGTTCAATGAAGGCAATGTCTCATTAGTGAGGTGAAAGGGACAGAAAGACTAGTCAGAATAAGTAAGGGTCAAGCATTTACTAAATGCCAGGCACTGTGCTAAGCACTTTACAAATATTACCTCATTTGATCTTCACAATAACATTGGAAGGTAAATGCTATTATCCCCATTTTATAATTGAGGAAACTAAGTTAGACAGAAGTTAAGTGACTTGCCCACAGTCACACAGTTAGTACCAGAGGCCAGATTTGAACAGAACTGAGGACCTGTATGCTATCAACTATGCCACCTAGCAGGCTGATAGTATCTTCCTAAATGAAGACCTTTCAATTTATCTATTTAGCCCCATTCCTAGGATAGAACCCATTAGAGATCAAAGGACCCCTGCCCTTATTATTATGGTCTATGATCCACTTGGAGAAGAGAATTATCTTCAATACAAAAATCTATAGAATTCAGATTATAGAATCACATAGAATCTCAGATTTGAAAGGGGACTCAGAAGCCACCCAGTTCCCCCCATGGGGTGCTAAGGGAAGACTAGCACCTCTGGTGTGAGGGCTCTTTCAGGGCTGCTCATCCGCCTTTGGTGTCCACCTTCACCCAACTCTCACTTGTGGCTCCAAGAAACCATAGCATGAGCAGTGATCACACCTCGGTAAACTGTCTCAGAAAGCGGGCTAAACCAGATGGAGGGTAACTAACAGGCCTCGGACCCCTTGGTGAGGTAGGGGGATGTTTACCCCAAGCATACTCCCCTGGAGGAATAGGTGAGTGAGAACACTTTGTTTCAACGGCCATGAAGACAGCTGAAGCAGATGTTGTGGAGCCCTTAAAGCTTGGTCAGACATCGAAGATGCCAAGGTCATCCACAGCATCCTGGAGCCTCACCAGTAGTCCTGACTTTTGTCTTGTCACTAGAATTCAATGACTCAGGAAGAGAGAGTGAGGCTGACAACTTTGTGCAACTCTGCCTCACTTAAGTCCAATTCGCGGCAAGTCAAGACATCACCCTATGATGTCACTGGTGCTCTTTGAAAATGAAGGACAAACAAGTTCAACTCATATATGAACTTGAATCCACTTTACAACTTTACTTGAAAAATGGTCATCCAGCTTTTGTTAGAAGACCTCTAATAAGGGGACCATCTACCTCCTACTTGTTGGATAGCTTTTGCTTACATCAAGCCAAAATCTGCCTCTTATTTCTTCTAATTTGGAACCAAACACAACAATCTAATCCCTCTTCCACATAACAGCCCTAGAAATACTTGAACATGGCTATCATGCCCTTACAAGTCTTCTCTTTCTTAATCTAAATATACCAAGTTCCTTTGAGTAATTATCATTTGACACAAGTTCTAGAATATTTATCACCCTGGTTGCCCTCCTCTTGGCACTTACTATCTTAACAATACAATTCCTAAAATAAGGCTCCTATAATTGAACACAATATTCTAGTTGTGATCTAAACAGGTACAACAGGGATACTATCTTCTTCATACTGTATACTATACCACCCCTACTGAAGTTCTTATCTTTTTTTAACTGCCATATCACTCTGTTATCCCTTTAATATGCTCAAGAATTTTTCCAGGAAATGCAAAAATCACTCTATTTCCTTTCCTGAAAATCAGGATCACATTTTCCCTTCTCCAGTCCTGAGGCATCTCTTCTGTTCTCTGTGATCTTTGAAATATGTAATAATAGTAATAATTTATGTAGTGCTTTATTATTTGCAAAGCACTTTACATACATTTATTTCATTTGATCCCTGCAACAACTCTGTGAAGTATGTCGTCCCCATTTTACAGATGAAGAAACTGGGGTTGAGAGATGTCAGTTTGCCCAGAGTAACCCAACTAGAAAGGGTCTGAGGTAAAAATTGAATTCAGATCGTCTTGCCTTTAGGTCCAATACTCTGTCCACTGCCCCAACTAGCTGCATCCAAGATCATTCTACAATCTTATTTTTCTGTCCTTTCAGTAACCTAAGCTGTCATTCACCTGGGCTTCATGACATGAACTCATCAAAGGCAGCTAGTACTCTCTTATTATATCCCTGCTTATCTCACATAGTATTCTTAGTCAATTTTGTTCTGTCTCTTCCAATCTAGAAATTATTCTTCTTGGAACAGAAACAAAACCAAAAAGAAAAAAAGTTGAGCATTTCTCTCTGTCACCCATTATCATCATCTCATCTGCCCCAAGCAGCAGCCCTATCCCTTCTTAGATCTAACTTATTTTGTCCCATTTATCTTTTAAAATTAAATAAAAAATTTCTGTTGTATTTAGCTTTTCTTCCAAGCCCCAGATCGTTTTTAAAAAAATTTTTTAGTGAGGCAGTTGGGGTTAAGTGACTTGCCCAGAATCACACAACTAGTGAGTGTTACGTATCTGAGGCCAGATTTGAACTCAGGACCTCCTAACTCTAGGGCCAGTGCTCTATCCACTGTGCCACCTACCTGCCTCTCCCAGATCATTTTTATTTCAAGCACTTTTGACTCTATCCTAACAGAATCGTGGCAGACTTTTGTACTCATCTCCCTTTATGTGCCTTGCTTCCCATCTACTGTACATACCCTTTTAAAATAGAAGTCGGTCAATGAATCCTTTGTACATTCCCATTGGAAGCAGGAAGCATTGTCTTGGTGGGAGAGCTCTCATCCGAAACTTTCCCTAGTTAAAAGGAGTATGACCTAGTACAGGAACTAGGACTGACTGACAAAGGGAGTAGCAGTGGGTTAGTTACACGACAATGCTCATTATGTGAATTCATGTGTAGCCATTAATAATGTACATTGTACTCAAGGTACCCTTTCTTGTAATGTAATATGTATGCCTATTATGTACATTGTTTTTTACATGTTGTTGCCATTTAAAGTTGACTTCATTAATGTAAATAGCATAGTTGAGTATGTGTTCTCTTGGAATTGCTTTTTTTCAATCTGCCATTCTACTTTTTGAAATTTCTGGTTGACAGCCAGTCAGTCAATAAACATTTTTAAGCACCTACTACGTGCCGGCACTGTGCTGAGTGCTGAGGATACAAAGTAAGGCAAAAAAGGGTCCTTGCCCTCAAGGAGGTTACACTCTAGTGGAGGAGACAACACACAAACAAATACACACAAATAAGCTAAATCCAAGATAAATAGGAAATACCTGACAGTTACAATTAAGAGGAACTGACAGAAAGCTTCTCTTCATGGAAATCCCCAATCATACTTTCTACAAATCTCCACCATCTTGGGCTTAGTCTTTTCCCTAATAAACCAATTCTAATCCTTCTTTCACACAACAGCTTGCCAAATGTTATGACACTTGTTGATCACCCATCACTTTGGTACAGGCTGTCCACCATATCTGATATACACCTCCCTCCCCACCAGCTCTATCTCTGCCTCTCAAACCCCTAGTTTCTCTCAAAGCTCAGGTTAAAGCACTCTTGCAAAAGGATTTTCCTGATTCTCCCCTCTTTTAATAATTAATGCTTCCCCCACCCTAAAAAATTATCTTTTCTTTACTTTGTACATATTTTGTGTCTTCGTACATTCCCATGATGTAAGTACATAGTACATACTTATATGTATGCATTTCATTTCCAAGATAATGTGTCAATGGCAGGCATTGTTTTATTTATACCTCTGTATCCCCAGAAACTAACATAGTTCTGGCATAGTAGGTGCTTAATAAATGCTTGTGGGTTGATTAAAGCCTCAATTCACCAGAACTTCAATAAACCAGATTTTTCCCTCTGCAGTCAACTTTTGGTGGGGGAAGAAAAAAACTTGAGTCCAAAAATTGTCAAGAAAACAACTTCCAGGCTGTGTCAGGGGTTCAGTCCACTAGTCTCCCATATCTTCTTGGTCTGTACATTTATGTCTTTGTCTGGTCAAGGGTAGTTGATGTTCTTGGTGTTGCCTCTGAGGTCCTAAAAGATGGTCAAAGAAATAACATCAATAATGTATATACACATAGCACTTTAAGGTTTAGAAGCTACTTCACCCCAATGCAGGTAATCCCTACTTTAAAAATTAAGAGGCTGAGAATCAGTTTCCTGAGCCAAATGACTTACTCATGATAACACAGTTCAGAAAGACCAAATCACATTCATTCAGTCAGTCCGTCAAACATTCACTAGACTGCAATTATAATAGTAGGAAGAGAGATTTTACAGTATTTCTCCCAAAAAAGGTTGAATTGATTATGAAATTGTGAAATGGGGGCAAGCACACCTGGTTCTTTGGGTACTTCTCAGGAAAGACCACAATTGGCCACAGGAAATGGGATGGCAATCACACTTAATAACCACAGAAGGTACAGAGACAAGCTTGACAGGAATGCTGAGGGAGATAGCATGGGAATGGTGGATAAGATGATGAAGGAAGGCTGGCAGCATGGGAAAGAGGATGGAGAAGGGGAGAGGCAGAGAATGTCATTCATATAACCATGGATTAGAATTGGGAACTCAGCAGCATAGACCCAATGAAGATGGAAGAGGGCAGCTGGAGGTGGGGAAAGGAATTTGAGGTCTCATTTTTATAGGGTTTTTTGAGGAAACAGACTAACTCATATCTGTGCCACTTTGGGGTTAGTTCATTAACGTAGCCAAATCATCTCAAAGTTATTGATAAAATTTCAGAATCAATGTTCCAAAGTTTTCAGGACCTTTTTGATATTCTGTGGTTCTGGTGTTGTGGAGGTCTGGATTTTTATCTGGAATTTACACATAATAGGACCAGAAACCTTAACAAGCAGTGCCAAGATGGCTTCTCCTGATTCAGCACATACTGTTGCTTCTGCTGTTCAGTCGTTTCAGCCGTGTCTGATTTTTCATGACCTCATTTGGGGTTTTCTTGGCAAAGATACTGCAGTGGTTTGCCATTTCCTTCTCCAGCTCATTTTACAGACAAGGAAACCGAGGCAAATAGGGTGAAGTGATTTGCCCACGGTCACACAGCGAGTGAGTATCTGAGGCTGGTACATATTACCAGTATGTGAATGCTGGTTAATATAAGATACAATTTATAAAATATGCTTCTTTGATCTTTGAGACAGTTTATACATGACTTGCAGGTTCCCCTTTATAATCTTATTTCCTGCTATTGCCTGTTTATACCTGCTATGTATAAAAACTTACTTATATTGATTGGGGGGGGGTGTAGTCAGGGAGACCAGAACAAGATACAAATTTAACACAAAGGTGGAAATAAAATTGGTGCAATGTTTAAAAGGTTGCCCAGAAAATTCAATTGCCCAAGACAGTCCACTCCCCAAGCACTCCAGTTAATTGAGGTTTAATTTTACTTAGATCATCTCTACCCTTAAAAGATGCCAAGGTGCTTACCTGACCTTTGAGACTGCTCTCTAAGTAGGGACAATTGAGAAGAGGAATCAGGTGGAAGCCAAGAGAGGTCTTCGGGCAAAATTCTTAAGAATCATTATGAGCTGTGAAAGTAAAAAACCCTAAGGGGAAAACAGGTTCATTGTTTTATCTTCAGTATGGAAACTTTCTCCTTAACTGACCTCTAATATTTTCTGGCAATTTGTGTTGTAGGATTTTAGTGGTTATTCCTTCTTAAAAATGTAATGAGGAGAGCAGCAAAAGAAGCCACATCAAGAGCCTAAGATAATCTTATTTCTGTCTAGGTAGAAGCTGGTTTCTTTAGAGCCATTAGGGGCACAGTCATACGCAGTGATGGGGTCACAGAAAAATAAAGATTTTACTGCCTTGTCTTATTGCCAGCTCAGCTTCCTTACCTTTATGTCTCTGTCAGATTCATGCCCATGAATATAAATCCTTATTTCTTTTGTAGTTCTACTCTTTAGTGGGATTTCCTTTTGCTAAAATTCCAAAAGGAAATTTGGAGGAAATCTAACCTACTTTTAGAGACAGTAGTGAGAACCTTTCTAACGCTACAGTGTTATGCTCCCCCACCCTTTCTGATGTGAAGCACAGTGTCTACCAAGAGGGCAAGGATCAGAAAAAACTTGAAACAAACTCAATCATGAGATAGGGTGGAGGTGCACATATATTCACCTAATTCCATTCAATAAACCTATATTAAAGTACCTCCAATATGCCAACACAATGCTAGATACTGGGAGTTATTAAGTTGTTATTTTTCAGTTGTGTCCAACTCTCCATGACCCCATTTGGGGTTTTCTTGGTAGAGATACTGAAGTAGTTTGCCACTTCCTTCTTCAGCTCATTTTTACAGATGAAGAAACTAAGGCAAAGTGGATTAAGTGATTTGCCCATGGTCACACAGCTATAAGTCCAGATTTGAACACATGAAGTTGAATCCTCTTGACTTCAGGCCTAGCACACCATCCAATAATCACACATATTTAGATCATAGCATCTTACTCTCCCAACTCCCAAGTTGACCCCACAGTGCCCAGGGTTGTACCTACAGTAGCACAGAAAGCTCATCAACCAACAGAAGAACCTATAGTTTGGAAGGTGAGTGTCTGATGCAGGTTGATGTCTGAGATTTGCCATCAGTGTTTGCTGTCCAGTTAATTGAAATTTAATTCTACTTTTATAATCTCTAACCTTAAAGTTTACAAAGCACTTAATTGATCTTTCTAGGAAGAATAGGTGTAAGTTATAAAAAGGCATATTTTATGTCAGTATGAGGACTTTTGGATCACATGACCAACAAGATGGAAGACTAGACATTTTTTCTGATCTTCATGACCTCTCAAACCTTTACAAAACAGACATTATGCACCAGAGATAAAGCAATTTCAGCTGTCTCCAGCAAGAAGATAACCCTTTACATACTCCTGAGAGCACTACTCCCCCACTACCCACCATGCTTCCTACAGCAGAGCTTTACAAGCTGATTCACACACTTGTAATGGAACTCAACTTCACACCTAGATCCTCCCTCTTCCTCCCAGTGTTGCAGAGATACAAACTACAAAAGGCAGAAACTTGATCAGGCTGTGATAGCAGTATGACAGTATTCTGTGACACTGGGATGGAGAACTGAGGAAAGAATTGGAAACTGCCCATCAATTGGAGAATGGCTATACAAGTTATGGTATATGATTGCAAAGGATATTATTTTTATAAGAAATTATGAAGGGGATAATTATGAAGAAAAAACTGGGAAAATTATATAAACTGATGCATGCTGAAGTGAGCAGAACCAGGAGAATAATTTATACAATAATAACAGTATTGTAAAGACAAATCACCTCTGAAAGTATTAGGAACTCTGATCAACACAATGCACAGCCACAAGGCTAAAGGGCTCATGATGAAATAAGGCTAGCCATCTCCTGGCAGAAAGGTGATGGGCTCAGAATGCAGACTGAGACACTTTGGCGGGGGGAAGGCATGATATGGCCAATCTGAGAGTTTATTTTACTTGACAATGCATGTTTAAAACAGATAATTTTGTTTTTCTTGATTTCTCTAAGGGGGGGGTGGTAAGGGAAAGTGAGAAAAAACAGTTATTCATTGAACAAAATAAAACTTAACTTTAAAAGATTCAATTATTTGAATTAATGATGATAATGATGATGATGGTAGATATGATTTACCAATCAACCATTAAGTATACAAAGAGCATCTGATATGGTCCAGGGGTGGGAACCTGTGGCCTTGAGGCCACATGTGGCCTTCTAGGTCCTTGGGTGCAGCCTTTTGACTGAGTCCAAGTTTTACAAAACTAATCTTTTTATTAAGGGATTTGTTTTGTGAAGTTTGGATTCAGTGAAAGAGCTGCATGCACTTGAGGATGTAGAAAACCACAGGTGGCCTCGAGGCCACAGGTTCCCCACCCCACCCACTCTAGACCTATTCAGAGATTGAAGTGAAAAAGAAACGATCTCTGTCCTCAAGAAGCTTAAAATTTGCTTTAGGAAACAGAAATAAACACAAAGATTATTAGGGACTGCAAGGCAATATATAATACAGGAAGTAATTAAATATTAATTATAAGGCTTTAGCCCCTTGTCCTTAAGGAAATGAACAGTCTGTCAAGGCTTTACCCCAGTTCCAGATGTGATTGCTAAAAGTTATAATTTGTCCTAAGCCTCCTGCTTCCTGACAAGTAATATTACCTTCAGGTAACAAATATTAATTTGTGGTTGAATCAAATACATTATTATTATACATATAATGTAATAATCTAAATGTTACACATATAATATTACATTATAAACATTACACATATGTCACAGCTATGAATACTGAATGTGTAATAATGCAAATATAATATAAATAAATAATTACATATAATGTAATAACATAAATATATAACCATTTTGTGGCTAAGGTGATCCATGCTCAGGGGGAGTTCATACTTGGTCAAGGTCACAGAGCTAGTCAGAGCAGTCAGATTGGGCTTCTACCTTCTAGCATAGTGCTTTTTTCACATTGCCCCTCCAGGACAGACAAGTGCCAAGGAGGGAAATGTCTCAGAGTGCCTGAGCAGGCTGCCAGCTACAGAAGTGGGGGGAGGGAGGTGGTCTTCTTTTCCAGGCTGCTGCACTTAGGTTATTGGAGTGGTTCAGCACCAAGAAGGGGTGGGCTGTTGCTGTCTTTATCCCTGATTCACTGCTTTCCATCACCTCATCCCCAGTGCATCTCTTTCAGGCCAGGGCTGGGAGCCAACTTTCCAATGACCTCACTGTTGCTGGCTAGCCAGGCTAGTGCACTGAATAACAATACCCATCTCACCAGAAAGTTCCACCTTGCCAACCTGCCCTTCCTTCTTTCCCAGGGCAGCGGCTTGAGAACTTGGAGATGATGGTCCTGACCAGAGAAGTAAGGCAAGGAGGTAGCAGGGTGGTGTAGTAGATAGAGTGCTAGACTTGGCATGAGGAAGACCTAAGTGCAAATCCTGCCTCAGACACTCACTAGCTGTGTGATCTAGGCAAGGCCTTTAACCTTTCTCAGGATCAGTTTCCTCATCTGTAAAATGGATACAATAGCATCTACCTCATAAAGTTATTATGAGGAACAAATAAGATAACATATGTAAAGCTTTGTAAACCATAAAGTTATATAAATGCTAGCTATTATTATTATTATGATTATTGCAGTGTTTTATCTGCCCTGTACCTTTTCATTAAAGTTGAGTATCTACTTGAATTAATATCTAGTGGTGTTCCAAACCCCTCAGGTGGAGGAAGAAAAAAAATGAGACAGTCTAAAGTGTAAAAACAGTCTCCCTAAGCAGTCTTCTTTCTTTTCCCAAGAAGAACTTCTAGCAAAAACAATTTGGCATATCAAGGCCAGCAAGAACTTTCTTATGCATGATAATGCAGTTATAAAATAATTAAATTTTCCAATTGAAAGGTACCTTGGCAATGAAAAAATTAAATAAAATTTTAAATGTAAAGTCACATTTTTATTATACTATGTTATGGAAATGCTTGTTTTATTCCATAAATTAAAAATAAATAAATAAATAAATAAATAAACAAACAAACAAACAAATAAATAAATAAATAAATGGGACCTTAGGAATTATCCAGCCCAGCCTCTTCAAAAAAAAAAAGTCCACAAGTATTTATGGAACTCCTCCTTACTTAGCCCTGCTCTGGGTGTCACCAGGAATATAATCACTTATAAGACCTTCCTACTTCACAGGGTTGTGGTGAGGAAAGCAATTTGGAAACTTTCAAGTGCTTTCTAAATGTGATTTTGTTATTATTACTAGATATTGCCCTTACTCCCAAGGAGTTTACAGCCTCCCAGGAGAAGGAACAAAATGAACAGGGATCCCAGCTCTGTTATTTCACTAACTACTGTATGACCTGTGTCTAGTCACTGTATTTCGATGGGCTTCAGTAACCTCATCTGTAAAATGGGGAAGGGATAGAAGAGGTCCTCTATAAGTCTAGATCCTATGAAATTAAACCTCCATTAGTTTTGTGTCCATGAACAAGTCACTTAAAGAGACTGGCTTCTTTTCTTGCTTTATAAGGCTAAGAATAATGTCACTCATGGCTGTGAATATCAAATGAGATAATGCATAGAAATGCTTCACAATCCTTAAAATGCTATCTAAATGCCAGCTATTATTTTTATATGGCATGTCAAATAAGAAGGAGCATGGTATATTAGAGAGGGCAGATCTTGGAGTCAGGGATTCAATTCTGGGGCACATGTCCTACCCCTTCCTCTTAGAATTCCTAGTTTCCTTCAACCTTTAGCTCAAGAGACACCAGCTATACTGGACTATTTGCATTTCTTCTCATAAGATAACTCCAATTTCCCAACTCTTCATTTGTACTACCTAACTCTCAGGTCTGGAGTGCTCTCCCTACTTATCTCCACGGACTGGCTTCCCTGGCTTCCTTCAAGGCTAAGCTAAAATCCCACCTTTTACAGGAAACCTTTGCAGGTCTGCCTTTCTCCTCCTCCCCCTATCCCCCAGCTGAGATGAACTTCTATTTATTCTATCTATCTTATCTATCTATATCTTGTATGTACAGTTATGTTGTCTTCCCCATTAGAATATGAGCTCCATGAAGGCAGGGACTAACACACGTTCTTGCCTTTTTTTTTTTTAACACCCAGTGCTCTGCATAGTGGCTGGCACATAGTAAGTATTTAAGAAATGCCTGACTAATGTGAGACTTTCCTGATATGAATCCCACCCAGTGCCTCCCCCATCCCAAATCAGCTTGTATCTATTTTAGATATTGTAAGCTCCTCCAAGGCAGAGACTTGTTTCACTTTTTTCTTTTCATCACCATGGTTAGCACAGTCCTTGGCACATTGTAGTTGCTTAATAATGCATGTGGACTGTTTGGCTGTGTGACCATAGGCAAGTCACTTAACCTCTTAGTACACTAAGTAATTCGAAGACTATAAATTACAGACAAGTTGCTGATCTTCGTCAGTGGAGAAAGTTTCCACGCTGGGAGTTCCCCCAAGGCCTGGACTTCTCCCCACCCTCTCCCCACCACCTCCCCACCGCCATGTTGTGTTAAATAACTAGTGTGCGCCAGCAGTGGAAGAGGGAGGGGGTTTAGAGGACACTGGGCTATACTCAGAGACAGCGTCACAAAAGTGTTACTTGATAACAGTCTGAAACAAAGACTTGATGAAACCCAGAGCGGTGCTCTGCTCACACCCCTAGAGCTCTAGACCCCCAGACTATTTTCCTAGGAAGTTTGGATTATCAGTTCTCGAGAAGATTCGTTTTGATCCCCTGGAGATGTGCCCTTCCCGGAGACCCAGACACCCCAGCCTTCACTCCCTGGACCCTCGGTCAGAGCGACACCTGCGATGTCACACTGCTCCCGGTCCTGGCCCTAACGCCAGGCAGAGAAAGTAGGGGGTGGTAAGGTTTGAAAGGGTCAGGTGAAGAGGGACTCGGGGGTGTCCGGTTCAGACCTAGAGAAGGTTGGGGTCCTGAGGAGAGGGCCGGTTCGGGAAAATCTGTTGAATACACAAACGCGAGCGGACGCACACGTATTTCAAGACGTACAGTTTGGGGCAAGGGGAAATAGCCCCTCCAGGATCTCAATCGTGATACAGATCTTCCTGCTGAACCACTACCGCCTGTCGCCAAAGGCCCTCCCACAGCTCGGACCAACCTAGATGGAAGCAGTGTCCAGACACCGAAGGTATCGGCGTCCAAAGAAGCCCGCAGCTCATATCCTCAGCCATCGTTTGTGAGGTTGGAGGGTACAGGGTGAATTCGGTCACTTCAGGGACTAATGGTTAGGGCCACCGATCAGCCTCCACCCGCTCTTCGCTCTTTTGTCCGAGATGATGTACATCCATATAGACACAGTTCGGGACCACTTGGCACTCCCGGGGGATATGTGCAGGTGTCCGGAGGATGACACCGTAGCCCACTAGAGATCAACCTCCCCTAAGCCAGCAATTCCATTAACCAGTCTCTAACCTCGTCCCATCACCAGCAATAGCAACAACCAGGCTCCACCTGGCCCCACTGGGCAGGAGTAAAAATTGGGAGTTGCTGACCTCCATCTCTCCAGGCCACCCGGTCGGGGTCTAAGTTTACGGTCAGTCAGTCAACAAGCATTTTTATTAAGAGCTTAGTATGTGCCAGATACTAGGGTCACAAAGGCAAAAACATTACGATCCTTGCCCTCATGGAGCTCACATTCTGATGCATGTTCTAACAACATGCAAATAACCAGGTACATACGTGACAATGCATGTTTGTAACAGAGACCATACATACCATCTACAATACGTGTGAGTGTGTGTGTGTGTGTGTGTAAAATAGACACAATAAATCAGTTCTCTTAGACAGAAGGCACTAGCATTGGGTAGGGTGGAGGATAGGGACCAGGAAAGGCCTTCTACAGAAGGTGAGATTTGAGTTGAGTCTTGTAGCGAGCCAGAGAAGCCAGGACTGAAAAGGTACGGAGCATATGCCGTCATTCAGGCTAGGGCCAGGACCGGGTGCCTTGAGACCAAGCCATTTTCTCTTCCAGGAGCCACTCTACTGGTCTCAGGTATCCAGAGGCTGGCTCTTTTCTTTTCCCCTATGTGAAGCCCTGAAGCCAATCCAGGTCTCCTCCCTCGCTCTCTTCCCCAGCGTAGGGGAACTCTTCTATGGGTGTCGCAGGGGGAAGTAGAAAAAAGTCTGGTCTCCCCTTCCAAACAAATGCTTCCTTCCTGCATTCCCTTCCCTCCTGCCTCCTTCCCCCCACCCAGCTTAAAAACCCAAGGAAAGAGGATAGGAGGAGGGGCTAGGGCGAGGGCGGGGTGGGGGGTAAGGAGAGGGGAGGGGGTAGAGGAGGGTTTCTCTCCTCTAGGCCCTCCATTGGCTCCGGCCCCTACATGTGCCGCATTAGAATGAACAGACGCAAGCAGACCCGGGCACCACTCGGGGACCGGAACTCACCGCGTCACAGCCCCAAGTGGAAGCCAAAAAAAAAAAAAGAGAGAGAGAGACAGAGACAGAGACAGAGATGGGGGAGGGGGAAAGCAAAGAGGAAAAGGGAGGGGGGGCAGAGGGGAGGGGGAATTGCTAAGTGAGAGTTAAGAAACAAGAAGCATGCAACTCGGTCTGTGCCCAGGGCAACAAAAGCGGGCTCCTCGCTGCTTGGTGGAAGGCAGAGCGCACAGGGTGTCTGTCCCTGCCAGAGATGCGCCCGTGGCTATAGAGCTTACAGCTCCCTGGGGCCCCCCGAGCCGCAGGGGCGGTGGCAGCACTGAGAGCCAAGCGCTGCGCTCTACCCGAGGGGCTCGGTCCTGAGACGGCCCCCTCGCCGTGGGGGAGGAGGGGGCCGAGGAGAGGCGAGGCGACGCGAAGCGAGTTGGACTGGAGCATCCTTCAGGGTAGAAGGCGCACCACGAAAGCTGGGGTCCGTGTGCTCCCCTGGACTATCTGGACATCGACCACCTAGGGGGCACGGAGCCTGCCCCAACCGCCGGCTGAGACTCGGAGACTACAGCTTGGCAGAAAGCGAAACGGTCCCGCGGGGGAGGTAAACGGGGGGGCCAGGCTGGACGCTTCTGCCTCTCCCTCTCCTCATGCCCTGTGAGTCTCAGGCTCCTGGGAGCTGAAGCATCGACAGGGGGCTCTCAGAGGGAGGAGGGGGAGGATGGCGGCGCCCGCGGGGCTGGCCAAAGCGGCCGCGGGGAAACTGTCCGAAGCGGTGGGCGAGCGCACCCGGCGCCTGGGCTCGGCGCTGCAGGAGACACACCGGCAGCGCCGGCTGATCCTCGTCATCGTCTGCGTGGCGCTCTTTCTGGACAACATGCTCTACATGGTCATCGTACCCATCGTGCCCGTCTACATCGCTGGCATGCACAAGGGCAGCAAAGAGGACCTCCCGGACCACCACCACCGGCAGCTGCAGCCCACGGACAATGCCAGCCAGCCCGCCAACGCCACCAGCGCCCCGACGCCTCCGCCGAAGTCCAGCCTCAAGCCCACTTACCAAACAGAGAGCGAGGACATCAAGATCGGCGTGCTGTTCGCCTCCAAGGCCATCCTGCAGCTGCTGGTAAACCCCCTGAGCGGGCCCTTCATAGACCGCGTGGGCTACGACGCGCCCCTGCTCATCGGCCTGGGCGTCATGTTCGCGTCCACCGTCATGTTTGCCTTCGCGGAGGACTACGCTACTCTGTTCGCCGCTCGCAGCCTGCAAGGGCTCGGTTCGGCCTTCGCCGACACGTCGGGCATAGCCATGATTGCGGACAAATACCCCGAGGAGCCCGAGCGCAGCCGGGCCCTGGGCGTGGCCCTCGCCTTCATCAGTTTCGGCAGCTTAGTAGCGCCCCCCTTTGGCGGCATCCTTTACCAGTTCGCAGGGAAGAGGTACCCTTTCCTGGTGCTGGCCGTGGTCTCGCTGCTGGACGGGTTCCTCCTTATGCTGGTGGCCAAGCCTTTCTCCGTCAAGGCGCGGGAAAACTTGCCTGTGGGCACGCCCATCCACCGGCTCATGCTGGACCCTTACATCGCCGTGGTGGCCGGGGCACTGACAACCTGCAACATTCCTCTGGCTTTTCTGGAGCCTACCATCGCCAACTGGATGAAGGAGAGCATGGGGGCATCCGAGTGGGAGATGGGACTCACCTGGCTCCCAGCCTTCTTCCCTCATGTCCTGGGCGTCTATCTCACAGTCAAGCTGGCTGCGCGCTACCCTCACCTGCAATGGTTCTATGGTGCCTTGGGGCTGGTGGTCATCGGAGCCAGTTCCTGCACGGTGCCGGCCTGCCACAACTTCGGCCAGCTGGTGGTGCCCCTGTGCGGGATCTGCTTCGGCATCGCGCTCGTAGACACCGCGCTGCTTCCCACGCTTGCCTTCCTGGTGGATGTGCGACACGTCTCCGTCTATGGTAGCGTCTACGCCATCGCAGACATCTCCTACTCGGTGGCTTACGCCCTCGGGCCTATTGTGGCCAGCCAGATCGTACACACTCTCGGTTTCCCACAGCTCAACCTGGGCATGGGCCTGGCTAATTTGCTCTACGCACCGGTACTTCTGCTCCTTCGAAACGTCTGCTACATGACGCCGTCCCGTTCCGAGCAGGATGTACTTCTGGACGAGTCACCCAAGGGCCTCTACGACACTATCCGCCTGGAGGAGCGGTTAGGCAAAGACAAGCCTCGCCATGGCCTGCCCCCCGAAGGGGAGGTTTCCCTGGGATGGGAAGGGGAAGGCGCCGCCCAGGACCCTCCCAGGGCGTTGTCCGGGGAAGAGTCCTCGGACTACGACTACGAGTACAGTTAAAAGTATTTGGGAGGAGCGTAGGAGGGAAAGTCCTTTAAACCCCCTGTTCCTCCGCCTCCTCCTTTTCTTAGAAACTTGGTACATCAAGGGTTAAACTAAAGAAAATCGACCCATATAACACTGTCTAGGCTAGGTGGGTGGTGCTGGAGGGCCTTATAGCCTTGTCTGTGCAATTTGTCTCCCTCTCTCCACTCTTAAGACATGTCCCCAATGTATTCAGCTTCCCTCCCGTTCTCTTTGCAATCCTCCATGTCTCCCTTCCCCTTAGCTCCATTCTCACAGATGTTACCCAGTCCCATTTTCCTTCCCCCAACCCCGTCCCAATAACTGGTCAGACCAGCAGTTCGGGAGTGGGAATGATCTCCTCTTTGTAGTTAGGAGACGCGATTCCTGCTCGGTCTTCTGGAGCCAAGATAGTCTGAGGAGGCGACACCTTGCTTGAGTATAACGCTCCCCGAGACCACAGTTCATCCTTCCTCCTCAGCCCTAAAACTTCCCGGCGGGAGTGGGTGGGGTGGGTTCTCTGACCTCTGCCTATCCCATTTAGCTGGAGTATGTGTGTGCAAAAGTTTGTTCGAATTTGACAAAAACAAAAAACAAAAAAAAAAAAAAACGTGTGTGACATACTGTGTATCTCTGTACGGGGGAACAGAACCCGTGTAACGTCATTCAAGTTGTATGTTCAGGGACGGGAACTCAATAAATAGTGTATATACCGAGGCCGCATTCATTGCTAGGTTTCTAATTCACACTAAAAGGTGTGAGGGGAAGCCAAGTTCAAGGGACCTGGCTGCTTCCAGGAAGGGAGTGCGCGGGAATGATTTACACACACACACACACACACACACACACACACACACACACACACGCCGGATGGGCATGGCACCTTCAAGGTTGGAGGCAGAGAAGGATAAGGAGGCTCTGATTTGTCCCCAGAGACTCAAGTGCCCCAGCTGTCCCCTGCAGCCCTTTAATCTGTCTACCTGAGACTAAGTGGGCTCCGTTAAACCAAAACAGTTCCTTTTTGTTATGGTTCCCTTACCGACTACCCCACTAGCGCCGCTCTCTCCTTCCCCCACCTCCTGGCATACACATCCCCTGTACACTCACCCTGCCCCTACACACACCCTTACCACTTAACACCAGCTCAGAGCACACACAACTGTCTTCAACTCTCTCGCATACTTGTTTTCACACAGACATCCCTTCTTTGCGATCGCGCCCGCGAGCGCGCGCGCGCGCACACACGCACACACACACACACACACAGAGTCCCCAAGCTCATATACGTACTCTGTACACACTCCTCCTGCCCTACCACGTATACCAGCTACATTCATGCACAGCTACCCGAGGGCTTCCTCATCCATGCACAAACAGTCCCCCTTCCTCTCCACGCGCGCACACACGTGTCCAGGAAACATGTGTCCCCCTTCCCCACCCTGTACACCCGGCCCTCACACCTACAACCTGCTCTCCACCTCTTGCCCACACACCAGGTGCCGAAACACAGCCTCCTTCCGGACCATTGCCCCAGGGTGCCCCTACACCGCTCCCTCCTCACCCGCTCCTAAGCTTTGCTTCTTCAGCATTGTTTGTTTCTGAAGAGCTCGGGATAGCTCAGCGGCATCTCCTGGTATCCCAGAGGACAGTTAGCAAGGTACAGAAGCCTGACCCACTCCAACCCCTGCACACACACATTATCATTAAAATGCAAGTCTATTTAACATATGAACTACCATATAATATAATATAATCACCACACAGTGAACACGGTCTAGTTCCCATCCTACGTGCTCTCACACCTGGATTTTCAGTCTCGATCTAGAGCATATGACATCTGAGTCCCTTGCTCTGGAGCCGGGCGATGGTCTAAGACTTGGGATACTCTGGCCAGGGCCCAGGGATAGGCGCAGCCCGCTCGGGCCGGGGCTCTGTTCCAGACTCAGATTCACAACCTCCCCACAATCTCTCCCCTAGATGACTGACGTCCAAAATAAAGGAAAATAAGGCGACAGATGGTAAGACATGGCAACGGTCCAGCCAGGAGGCAAAGAAACCGACCCAAACCCTTTCAAAAGAAAATTCGTATGTGTGTTTTCAGGAGCGTTTTGTCTCCTTGTGTGTTTAAATATCCTCCTCTATAAGAGGGAGTAGCTAATGTGTCAAGCTGGGAAAGTACCATTAGACACATGTGTGTCTATGTGGCATATAGTGTGTGTGTGTGTGTCTTCGTGTGTATTCGAGAACACACTCAGGTAGGTGGGGATAGCTCCGAGCTGCTCGTCTCCCTGGAGTGCGTGGGTATGTGTTTGTGTGATAGAGTACACAGGATTTGTCTTCCTTAGGTGGTGAGATGTTTTTGTGTGTCTGGGAAAGATATCTCTTTAGCTGTGTGTCTGTGTACTACCTACTTGAGAACTGTGTAGTGAATGAGTGTTTCTGAGGGTGTTTTCCCTTAGAAGGGAAAGGGGGAAAACTTCGAGGGCAATGCTAATTCTCAGAAGAATGGCAGCCCCCACTGGTGCAATGGCCCAAGAAGGTGAGCCAGGGATAGCTGGCCAGGACCTGGACTGGTATGTAGTTACTGAGATTTCCTTAAGTTCAGGCTCTGATAGCTAAGCCCCCAGTCCTCAGTCCTCAATCCCTTCATAGAAAAGAAAGAAAGGTCAGAGTAAGCCCTGGGGAGGTACCTGGAAAGGGGGGGGGGGGGGGGTAATAAGAAGCAATTACTGGGTCTTGAGATTTAGAAGAAAAGAGTGTGTGTGTGTGTGCATGTATGAGCATGCCTTCGTATGCACACACCCACACCAGTAGCACTGACGACTGCATCATATATATGTGTACAGGTGTGTATTCATTTGGGTCTATTAGTGTGCAGCTCTCTCTACTGATACGAATAGAAATGCCCATGTATGAAACTGTGTTTATATGGGTGTAAATCTATGTGTCTGTATTGTGTGAATCCCTGGGTGGGTATATGCAGGAATTGTAGCTCTGCCTGTGTTCTTGTCTATGTGTATCAATATCTGAGTGTGTTTGTCTATGCCAAGTGGAGTGTTTATGTCTGTAATGTGTGTGTGTGTGTGTGTGTGTGTGTGTGTGTGAGAGAGAGAGAGAGAGAGAGAGAGAGAGAGAGAGAGAGAGAGAGAGACTGAGAAAGTTATTAATCATAAATGGGGGTGGGGACAACTGTTCTAATCCAGCGTCCAGCACTGGGATCAGGGTTGGGTTCTCAGGATTTCTCCAAGATCAAGACTCTGCCTCCCACCCTTGGCTCAGGACTCCCAACTTCCCTCCACCTCTCCCCTGCTACAAATGTCCCTAAATCAGCAAACGCAGCCTGAAACTCTAACACAGGAAGTAACATTTTTCTCCTTTGTTCTTCGGCCCTCCTCCAATCCTGACCATGTGTGTGCTTCCAACACACATTCTAGTTTATTCGTGACTCTAGTTTATTGTGTAAATATGTGTGTACGTTTCCATGTGTCTCTGCGTGAGATGCTTCCCCTTCACACAACACGCTTAGAAGAGGGGACTCCAGGTACCGAGTTAGGTTTAAAGAAGTTGTCTGTGGGGACCCAAAAATATTCTGGAAGGTGGAGGGGCAGAGAGTGTAAGAGACGGTAGAGTGAGCAGAGGGTAGGAACCAGTGCGCTCCCCTGAATGCCAACCTACCCATGCTCTGAGAGCCATCTCCAGAGCTGTCTGGGCTACAGGAAATTCGAAGGGCAAGTCAATTTGGCTGACAAGCAAAGCTGATAACAGGAGAGAAGAGATGAAGAAAGGGGACAGAAGTACAGACAAGGGAAAGAGGAAAGAGGCAAGGAGAAAAAGAAGGAAATCGGGGGAAGAAGAGACTGGAGGAAGGCGGGTAAGGAAAGAGTGGAAAGAAGGAAGTAAGAAAGAATGGATAGAAGGAAGAAAAGGGGAAATAAGGGGAGAGAGAAGGGAGAGAAGAGTGAGAAGAAATGAGGGGACAGGAAGAGAAAAAAGGTAGAGAGAGGGGGAGCAAAGAGTAGAGAAAAGAGCGAGAAGAGAGGAAAGAAAGGGGAAGGTAGGAGAGGTAAGGGAAGAAGGAGGGGAAAAGAAAACGAGAACAAGGAGGGGGAGGAGAAAGGAGGGTTACTCCCGGGAGGGGAGAGAGGGGAGGGAATAGTGAGGAGAGACGCGCTGGGCTCGCTCCCAGCCAGTCCAGTGGCCGCGGGGACCTGGGCGGCGCGTCGGGACAAGCTACCATGGACAGAGCCTGCCGCTCCCGGGAGCAAAGCTGATTCCTCTGATTTCGGCAATTGGCCAGACATCGGCATGCCAGTAACCCTGCACCCTGGCACCCTGGCACCCTAGCACCCGCTTTCTGACACCCACGGTTGCAGCTGCGCTAACTACAGCAGGTAAGCCGAACAGGAAGCAGAGTGGAGTTGGGTGGGGTGGAAGGAAAGGACTATTAGTCCTGTCTGAGAGCTTACCTTTGCCCCCAGGGCAAAGGAGGCACTAAAGACAAGAGGAGAAAGTTTTGGGACTATCCCCAGGTCCCCGTAGGTGGACACCCACGTGGGTGTTTATTTAGGGGCTATCGTCAAGTCTGTACGTGTGTATGGAGGAAGTGTTTGGATGACATTCACAGACTCCCCTCGGAGGATCTGGGTGTCAGTTCTGTGGGAAGTCCCAGTGACCTCTGACACCTGTCTTAAAGATAGTCTTTTATCCATCCCCCGGGCCAGGGTGCTAGACTCCCTGCCCTTATCTGGACTCTCCTGGGCACGTTGGGATTTGACTTCTCTTGTAACCATTCCAAGCCTCTCTTCCCATTCTCTCTGAGTCCTAGCTCCCCTGGGTTGAAAGAAGATACCTAATCACTGCATCTCCCCAACGTAGCTGCTTGGGTGGGTCCTGACTACACCCAAGGGACACTCGAATCCCAAGGAAATCTTTGAATTCAGTATAGCAAAGACTGGTTCCCTCTCTGGAGTAGATGGTAGCTCACTCCCCTCAAAACCCAGAGGAATGGGATTGGAAGCTCTGTTCAGATGGGAAGGAGGGAGGGGGCAATTGGAGCTTGGAGGTATGGGACAGTGCCAAGGCCTATGCCTCTTCTGAGAGCACTAGGCACCCAAGCTGTGCCCACAATATGGATGTACCTGTAGAATGACTAGGACAGATAAACTCCTGCCCTCACTTGTATGACTTCTATTTTGAGACAGGATAAGAGAATCAAGCATGACTGTGATATTGGATATCAGCTTGTCAGGGGCTAGGGGATGAATAGTTCAGGGAAAGAGGGGACATTTATGTTGTGAATCTATGCCATCCATGCCTGCCCCAGCCTCAGGATCTCCCCTGAATCCAAAAGATCTAGTTCCCCTCTTTTGTCTGGATAGCTGTCCTCTTCCTGAGTAGGATGAGGATTGGGAAAAGCATATTTCAGTAACTAGCATTTATATAGCACTGTACATATTATTTCTTTGATCTTCACAATAACCCTGTATGGTAGGTACAATTATTATGCCAATTTTACAGATGAGGAAACTGAGGTTGAAAGAGGTTAGGTTAAGAGGATGAAGGAAAGGATCATAAGTAGACTTCCCAGAGAGGAGTCACAAAGTCAGAGGGAGAGGGGAGATAGGGCCATTGGCCAGGATCAGTGTTGCAAACAAAAGGACAAGGATTCTGAGTATCAGAATGGGGTGGGAAGAAATAACCTAAGAAGTGTGCTTGGCGGGGGGGGGGGGGGGGGGGGGAGTGGACAGAGTGGAACCAAGATTGCAAGTAAGGCATTGAACATATAATTGTGTTGGATAGCTATGCTTTCTTTTAATACAAAAGGGGAAGAAGATGTCAAAACAAAGGGAGGTCCTAGCTTGGGGAGGTGGGGAGGTGGAGTGAGGATCTTAAAGCCATGCAGATATCAGAACTTCACTCCCAGGGATTTGGAGAATAAAAACTTTCAACCTAAATTGTCTCTCCACCTCCTTTTCTGACCTATTCATCTCTCTACTCTCGATATGCCAGTGTTCAAAATCATGAACCCAGTTGCTTTCAAATCTCCTCAGGAAAATAATGTTGTAGTAGTAGTAACAGTAATAGTAGTAGTAGCAGCAACAGCAGCAGTCATTATTATCTTATAAAAAGAAGCATAATGTCATGGATAAAGAACAAGTCTTGGAGTGAGGAAGATCTCGTTTCAAGATCTGTCTCTCATATATAATAGCTATGTGGCCATAATCAAGTCAGAACTTCTCAGAGTCCCAGGCAACTCTTCATGACAGTGTTAGAGATTAGAAATGAGTTGATAATCTGCATTGGTGGAAAAATGTTTCCACACAAGAATGTTTTCCCGCACCCACAAAATCACAAGTCTAGACTCTGTATGTGTTTATGTGTGTATATATCACTGCCTTTACATAGAAAGGGAAGAAAAATCACTGATGATTGTACCATGGGCCATGAGCATTGGAAAGGAGAACCATGCTTGAGGGAGGTTATAGGACCACAAGAGACCTTGGAGGAGATCTAGTTCAATCCTCTCATTTTACAGATGAGGGAGCTAAGGAACAGAGAGATGAAACAACTGGCCTGAGGTCACAGAGAAGCAGTAAACAGGTAGTAACTGTGGCCCTGTGCCTCCAAGTTCATGGCTCTTTCTACAGCAGCACGCAGACTCCCTAAGGGCTTCATGCCCTAAAAGGTGAAGAAGATCCAAGAGAAGTCTAGATGATAAGAACAATAAACTGAAGCCAGATTTGACCAAAGGGGGAGAACTAGCCTGAACAAATTGCTAAGAGATGTCCTCCAGGTTATTGAGTAGACATGAATATGGGCTAGAGAAAGAAGAAACTTGTAGGATAGGAGCCATAGATAATCCATAGAGCCATAGAGAATGGAAGAAGACCGAATTAGAGTTTGCAAGGTCCTCTAAGTCCAGTCCATCTGAATCCTTTTAGGTCCTTGGGTGTGGCCTTTTGACTGAGTCCAAGTTTTACAGAACAAATCCTTTTATTAAGAGGATTTGTTCTGTGAAGTTTGGAATCAAAGGGTCGAAACTGAGGACCTAGAGGGACTCATGTGGCCTCAATGCCGCAGCTTCCCCACCCTTGATCTGAATCCAGGAAGAAAATCTTTGGCATTTTGAGAAGTGCCTTTCTTAACTCTGCTTCTCCGGATAGGTTATTTACATGAGGTTAGAAAGGGAGAGGGGCCAGTCAGCCCTTAGAAATAGTATCAGCCAATCAGTCTGTAGCTATATTACAGCTATTGCAGGAATCTTTTCTGGGGACATTGGCCCTCCCACTGTGCAAGACACAGAATTATTTAACTCATTCATTGCATTATTCCTCTTCATATTTCCACTGTAGTCATCCAGTAAAGCAGTTTAAAAAAAATATCAACTTTGCTTCAGTTGTGATAAAGAAGTATCCACACTTTGACTAAGAGAATTTAGGAAAAATCTGAAACCTCCAGAAGGCAAAGGGGTATCAATGGCTGTGAAAACACAGAAGTTGCATCATCCACAGATAGATATGGGATGCTGGGAGGAAACATGGTCTAGTGAGGAAAGCATCAGACTTGGAATCAGAAGACCAAGGCTCAATCCTGGATGTACCATTCCGACATTGCACGACATTTGGATAGGACTTTTCTGGGCCCTGTTACCTCATCATTAAAATGAGGGGGTTGGATTAGATGACCTCAAAGGTCCCCTCCAGTAGAAACATTCTGTGCTTTGTAATAGAAAATGAGGAAAACCTCAGGGAAAGATGCAACCTTCAGTTTCAAGTGGTATGTGCCCCCTTTCTGTCTGGGATACTTTCTTACAAGGGATTTTCAAGAAGACTTCCATTGTCTTTGTTTCTTCTCTCAGGACACTAGCCAAAAAGTCTGAGCTGTCCAAGATCTCCACCCCATCACCCAGGGCTAGTTTACCTAAAGGCAGTACCTATAAGGTATGATTTGAGTGACATCAGAAAGTACCAGACCCAGCCAAAAAATATTTCCTATACAGTCTGTCATGGCACCCTAAATCCCACCATTAGAATTTCCTTTCTTTGCGGGTTTTTTTGTCATTCAACAAGCATTTATTAAATGTCCACTTTATGTCAATACGTTCCTTTGAATGAAGCTTCTACTGGCTCCTCTTTTACAGTACAAACCCCATAATGATGGATAATATATTAATCTCCTATACTTCAGAGGGAATGAATTTATCAGGTTTTCTTCTATGATGGGAGAGACCCAGCTTGAGGGCAATGAGGAAAGTAGAATGGGGAGGGAGACACCGAGATCAATCAGAAAATCTTTATTGGACTCCTCTGTTCAAGGCAAAAGGGAGGAAAGAGAACTTAAGGGGAGACGGCAGCCCCAAGACAAATATCCCTGCCTTCACAATTCTGGGTGCCATCTGCTCCCTCACCCTTAGACTAATACTTAGGGGTGGTGCAGGGTAAGGGAAGAAAGGAGGGAGAGACCAATTGGGCCTTCCTTGTCCTAGTTTTTCACCCTTCAGGGCACTAAGATGGAAATTCACAGGTATAGATGGGCCTCTTGGTCTTATTCTAGAGAAACTTGGAATTTTAGAACTGCAAGAGACCTATGAGGCCAACCACAGAGCTTATCCCTCTTCCAAAGCTACCTTTGTCTCTGAATGTTACTTTGCATTCATTTCTAAGATTTCCAGCCAAGGTTCTTCCTCCGCCTTTAGACAGTCACACATATATCACTATATACAGCTGATCATCTATCAAGGCTAATGCATTCTACTCTTAATCTGATGAAGTTCCTGATTTAGGTTTGACAGCACAGGCTCCGTCCCCTCCCTGTCTTCTTCCTGCCCCTTCTCTGTCCCCTCCCTGTCCATCTCCCTGGCTGCTGCCCACAATCTGGGTCCGGTCTGCCTTCAGGCAGAGTTTACCAGCTGGTTATAGCTCTGATTGGGTGATTGAACTCACCACTAAGGCCTCTTTTAAGAAATATTTATCCCTAGTCAAAGGAGTGAGAAAGATGGAGGGGATGGAGAGATCCAGGATTCAATAAGACAGTAAGCATTAGTGACTCTCTGGGGAGAAGACAAAAAAAACCAGAGGCAGAGAGAATAGAGCATTGGACCTAGAGTTAGGAAGCCCTGGATTGAAATCCAACCTAAAACACTTACTAACTCTAGGAACTGAGACAAAATATCTAATCACTCTATGCCTCAGTTTTCTCATCTGCAAAATGTGGAGGTTGGACTTGATTGGCCTCTAAGGGCCCTTCTAGCTCTAAATCTATGATTCTATGGTCTGTGCCCATTCACAGATGTCCATAACTCCCCCTACAGAATCCCAGGCTAAACAAGAGCAGGGACAATAGTGATTTATTTGATTTGGTAAATCAAAGATAAATAGGACAACCATCACATAAATTTTTTTATATGGAAAGTGCCTCTAAGATAATCTGGTCTAACTTTCCCATAAAATCTAAGCACAGTAAGCTTAGACATCACAGTCCAACCTTCCCATTGGAAAAGTAATCTTAAAATTATAAACTTAAGAACCATCAACAAAAACCCACATCCAAATATATAAACAAAATTTCAAAATTAAATCATACATGAAAGTACAAGCACCAAACACCTACATTTATTTTAATGTATATACCAAGAGTGTACTCAAAACAATGGCATTTTATTTGTTTCTGTGAACGCTTTTTATCTTCTGTGCATTTTAATTTTATTATTATTTTCTATATTTTTACAGTTAATGTATCTATTTTTCAGATACCATCCCCCATTATGCAAATAAGTAGTTCCAGAAAGACAAAGTGATTTATCCCAAATCACACAGCTAATTAATGACAAAGCTGGGCCAGAAACCAGGTGGCCTGGCTCCCAGGTTATTGCTCTAGACTCATAGAAAATCAGAGCTAGATGGGTCATAAGAGATCATCTAGTCCAACCTCCAAATTCTCAGCAAGAAACCGAGGCTGGGCAAAGTTAAGTGACACAAATTAGAGGTAACACCTGAAACCAGGTCTCCTCATGGGTACAAGTGCCACTTCCTTTACAGCATATCAGATAAATTCAGGGTACACTTGGGTATTTCTATCTGAGATACAGCCCCTAGGTCATTTTAGAGGGGCAGTGAAGTTGAGAGGAAAGACTCTTAGAACCAAATATGGGCTCTGGACCTAACTATGTCTTGCTGTAAGTACCCAGAGAAACCACAGCACTGATTTTGGCTTTACTTTCTCCATTTCTAACAGAGAAAGAAAAATTCCTGCCCTTGCATTCCTCATAATATTTATGGAGGAGGAGCTGGCTTAGACTTAAGGTTGGAGAGAAGGAAGTAAGGGGACTCAAGACTTTGAGGGTGCTCTCAGGTCTGATTTGCAAATGTACACTGACCTCCCCTCCCAACCTTCTCTTTTGGTCCCTAGAACTGGGTGTGTATCCCCAACAGCATTGACTCCTGGACTCAAGCCAGAAGGGGAGCAGATAAAACTCAAAGATGCCCGTCCTGGAGAAAAAGCCCCACAAAATGACCGAAAAGGATGCCAGCAGCAAAGAGGAGGCTGTAAGTGATCATATTCCTAAAATCTCTGAATGACCCGTGGGCTAAGTCCTAAATTAACAACTGTAAGTTTCCCAGAAATCATTTCCCATGGAGTCCTTCATCTCTTATTCCAAATATTATCCATTTCTTGGGAGGACAGAGGAAGTAAGAAGCTTCCAATTTGATTGCATCCTCATCTCGTAAAAAGGGATCAGCTACCATGGAGTTAGAAATGGGAATTTACAAAAGCCATAAACCCAGGCCCTGTTGCCAAAGAGGTGTCATGGTCTGGTCACCATTGCCTTGATCCCAATTAGGAAATCACTCTTCAGGCTAAGGAAATGTATCTAGAGGGCAGACTCATGGCCTTTAGCTCTATGGAGATTTTCCCTGCTGGCCTCTGCCTGTTCCCTTGAAGGATCTCTATTTTCCTGAGAGTCAAGAAGGCTTAGACTATCTGACCTGCCCTTTCTACTCCTCCAAACTGTCCCAAATCTAGCAAAGCAGAAGAAGAGCCTTGGTTCTGAGAAAACTGGTGATGCAACCTCATTTCCTACGCTCTCAGTAAGGCCTCCCTGAGAGGTGCTATCTAAGTAGTTGGGCAGCATCCATCTCATTTTGCAAATTCTTTTTTTGGTTTTAAAAACATATTTATATATTTCATATACATTTATAATCTGCCCTTTCCTCTGTATCCCATCATTGGACAATAACAATGAATGAAAAAGAAAAAGAAAAAGAAAATCCTCAATATAAAGATGCATAGTCTAGGAAAACAATTCCCCAAATTGGCAATACCCCAAAATGTAGGTCTCTCACTGCATTTTAAGGTCATCATGTCTCTGAAATGTTTCATATTTAGCTTTGACTTTGTTTAGTTTTGACTCTGTTTCATCTTTACTCTTCTGGACTTAATGGTTTGTTATTCCATTGATGAGAGTTCAAAAGTCTTTCACAGTTGTTTTTCTCTATAATATTGCTGCTTTTATAAAAATTGTTCTTTTGGCGCTACCTCATTTAGTTCTGTATCAGACCATAGAGGTCTTCCTAGCTTTCTCTTAAATTGTTTATTTCATCATTTCTTATGGCACAATAATATGCTACTACAAATTTACGTAGCAGAATTTGCTTTGTCATTCTTTAATAGAAGGACAGTTCTTTAATTTTCCATTTTTGTCCTTTCTTTGATCTCTTTAGCTTGGGTCAAAGGGTGTATATCCTTTGTGGACTTCGTGTAACTTTTTGCTACCCTGTAATTTTGGGGGGGTTACATTTGAGTTCCAAGCTGTTTTCCTCCCTCCCTCCCTCCCAACTTTTCACTAGAGAAGACCAACATTTGACACAGATATACATGTGAAACTATATAATACATAGTGCCATATATCAGTTCTCTGTCCTTTCCAATCCATCCTGCACATTGTCAAAAGATTTTTAAAAATTACATGTATCTATCTCTCCCTCTTTCTGGCCCCCATTAAATAATTTTTAAAATAAGAAAAATAAAATTCTTATAACAAATATGCACAATCCAGCAAAACAAATTCCCAAATTTGCCATGTTCAAAAATACGTGTCACAAAAAAATCGACAAAAACAAACAGAAAAATAAATGTGTCTCATTCTGCATTTCAAGTCCATCAACTAGAGGTGTATAGACTCATAGTTTATCATTCACAAGATAAATCTTACAAAAACATGGCTTCCTACATGTCACTCTTACCCCACACTCCCTCCCCCAATACTACCTTCAAAAAGATTTTGAAAACTTCCAGAGAATACCAGGAGACCATATTTCCAGTCTCTGTTTTGACATTGATCTTGGACAAGTCACTATGTTTCTCTGAGCCCTAGACTCAGTTTCTTCATTTGTTTAAGAGAATGTTGAACTGGATATTATCTAAGTTCCCTTCCAGCTCTCTAGGATTCTGATTCCCCTGCTTCTGAGTACCTAGTCCAGAGCTATAAAATAGTTCCTGCTCATTGTTAGGGGACTCTATACAGGGCACTCAGAGGACAAAGAATTACAGAACCTTATATTGTTTGCAATGGAGGACCAGAAGAATGAACTCATGCTGCTCTAATGTGCTGTTATTGGCCTCTCTTCTTCTTGATGACAAAGGGAGGCATTTCGCAGAAGTGCTGACATCAAGACACTTGTTTCTACATGTCTACCCACACCCCACTGCAGACATACCTGCCAGGTTGCAACTCTGAGACTTCTTCCAGGGACATGCTCATACACCAGCTAATAGCTACACAGACCCTTCCACCATATTCTAGGGCTTTGGCCCTCCTCCTGGTATTTGGCTCCCCAGGATAGACAAGATTCCCAGAAGGTACCAGAATACCCAAATGTTTGATCAGCCAACCAGCTGTTCACCAAGCCTCCCTAGGTTCCTTCAAATTGGGGATGGTATATCTGAAAAAAAGCAGACATTCCACTGGATGATAATAGACATCTGACTGTGGAGAGCTCACTACCTTATGAAGCAGTCTATTCCATGGAAGCAGCAGTGGCATAGAGGAAAGCGCTAAATCTAGGATCAGGAGAGATACATTTAGATATCCTCTTTGCTACTTACTATCTGTACCTTGAAGAGCAAGTTAATCTCTGGGGGCTTCAGTTTCCTCTTTTATAAAATGAAGTTGGACCAGATGGCCTCTTAAATTTCTTCCAACTCTAAATCTATGGTCATGTATGATATCTAAAGTGTCCTCGAGCTTTAAGTCCTCTTTTGGGGATGGCTCTATTTGGTAAGATGTGTTTCCTTCTATGGACCCAAAATCTATTCCCTATATCTCTAAATATAGACACTGGAACTCCCCTCTAAAGCCAAACAGAACAACTCCTTCCAGTTCTCAAATTCTATGATTCTATGCCCAATTATCAATTTATTTGGGGCTAATGAACCTTGGACCCGCCCAGATTTGTTTGCTCACACAAAAGTCCTTTGCAGCTCACGGTCTCTTTCCTCCTAAGTGAAGTGGCCTCTGCTCCCAGGCCAGAGGAAATTCACATCTCCAGGTTCCCCATTTTCCCCACTTTCACTAGGCAGGCTGCCTCTCCTACCCTGGGGTGGGGAGAAGAGGCTTTTTTATGCTTCAGGCTAACATATACCCACTGATAACATATACCTCTAGGATCTGAGCATTTACAGCTGGAAGGGACCTTGGAGATCACCAACACACCATTTTACAGTTGAAGAAACTGGGGCCCCAAATCACATAGTAAGTGGCAAAGTTGGGATTGAAGCTTAGGTCCTCTGACTCTAAATTTGGTGCTCTTTTCACTATACCATGCTTCTGATCTATACAGCATCACAATATTCCTCCTCTGGTACCCAGGAGAATAAGCAGACCAGGGAGATAAACCTGACCTTTGTTTCTTTGTTCCTGCTTCACTTACAGGTTTCATTTGAGTTTCCCATTGGGTAGAAAGGTTCAATGCAAATTCAGGGTTGGAGTCCATTTGGTAGGGTGTCACCCAAAGTTACCTTCCCTGTCCCTAAGTCATTATCCCCCAAGAGTTCCTTACTTCCTCTCCCTTGCTCTTAAGGTTATTTATTGTCCTTTAGCTGGGCAATAGGTGAATGGAATTAAGGTTGGCTTGGTATTAGATGGTGGAGACAGGATTAGGCAAGTGGGGCTGACATATAAATGGGGATACGATGGTATCTGGTTGATATAAGACCAAAGACTGCAACGTCTGCTACATTATGCTGGAGCATAACTGGAGATTTTTGTCTCCAGTTTCCAGTTTTCAAAAGTAGATCAAAAATGTGATTTCAGTTAGTTCTTCCACTGAAAGACAGAAGGACATATAATGAGGGAAAATACTCAGTCTCCACCTGGAAATCCAACTCCCCCATACCGGTGAGATCACAACTTCCTTTTGCTGCACAACACAACGTGTTTTTAGTAAAACAACTCATTTGGCTCCATGGCAATGGTGAGGAACCTTTGTTTATTTTAAGAGCCAATAATACTAAAGGAGGGGAAAGGATCCATTGAGGGACACATACAAATTAAAAAGTAGCTTAATTTAGTGAGGGGTTTTTTTTGAGTGATATATGCAACCTTCCATTCACATACTTTAAAATTTTTAACAAAATAAAATTATATTTCAGGATTTTTAAAAATTTTCAATTTCATGTATATCTAGTTAAGGGATAGACAAGGAAGAATGGAGCAGAAGGAGAGGAAAGAAAGGAAAAAGAATTTGGAGGAAGAGGAAGAAGGGAGAGGAAAAGGCAGATAGAAGTTGGAAGGAGAAAGACTAAAGGAGAGGAGGAAAAAGAGAAAACAATTAAGACATATACAGAGCAAGAAAAAAAATGAAAAAGTTAGGAAAGATGCTCAGTAGTTTCTGAATGGGAGGAAAAGTAATACAGGTACGAACACTCATTCTGGAGTCAAAGGACTTGAGTCCATAACCCACCTTTGACTCTTACTACCTGCTGGCCAACTCGGCCAACCAACTCATTTACTCAAAACTCATCCTTCTTGACCTTTCTGCAAGATTTGGCACTATTGACCTCCCCTCCCTCCTAGACATTCCCTTTTTCTCTGAGTTGTTGGTCTTCTTCTATTCCTTGGTTCTGTTCCTACATGTGTGAATGTTGTTTTCCGTTAACTTTACTAGTATCATCTTCTCTGTCATGTTCTCTAACTGTGGGTGTAACTCCCAGCTCTGTCCTGGGTTCTCTTTCTCTACAGTTAATTTCCTTATCCCATGAATTTAACTATTAAATCTAGGCAGATGACTCCCAGAGATCTGTATCTATATTTATATCCATATCCATATGTCTGTATCTCTATCTATCCAGGCCTAGCAACTACCTATTGGACATTCAAATTGAATGTCTTATAGGCTTCTCAAACTCAATATGCTCAAAACAGAATTCATTATCTTTCCCCCTCCCCAAACCCACCCTCTTTTGAACTCTCCTATTGCTCTCAAGGTCATAAGCATTCTGACAGTCATCTAGGCTCACAACCTCAATATCATCCTAAACTTATAACTCTCCTTCAACCCATAGATCCCATCAGTTGCCAAATCTTAGCATTTCTTTTTATAAATAATATTTTATTTTTCCCCATTACATGTAAAAACAATTTTAACATTCTTTTTTTTTAAATTTGAGTTACAAATTCTCTCCCTTCCTCTTCTCTCTCTTCTCTAACACAGTAAGCAATTTGATATAGGTTATATATGTGCAATCATGCAAAACCTATTTCCATATTAGTCATGTTGTGAAGGAAAATACAAGCCAAAAGGAAAAAACCATGAAAAAATAAAGTGAAAAAATAGTATACTTTGAAATGCATTCAGACTCCATCAGTTCTTTCTCTGGAGATTGATAGCATTTTTCATCATAAGTCTTTTGGAATTATCTTGGATCATTGTATTTCTGAGAATAGCTAACTCATTCACAGTTGATCATCGTATAATATTGCTGTTACTGTATACAGTGTTCTCCTGGTTCTTCTCACTTCACTTTGCATCAGGTCATATAAGTCTTTCCAGGTTTTTTCTGAAATCAGCCTGCTTGTTATTTCTTATGGCACAATCGTATACCACAACTTGTTCAACCATTTCCCAATTGATGGACATCCCCTCAATTTTTTTCTTTTTTTAATTGTATTTTATAGTATTTTATTTTTCTTGATTACATGTAAAAACAAATTTTAACATTCATTTAAAAATTTTTGAATTCCAAATTTTATCCCTCCCTTCTTTACCTCCCCCCTCCCTAAAACAGTAAGCAATTTTATATAGGTTATATATTTGCAATTATGTGTATTTCCATATTAGTCATGTTGTAAAAGAAGACAGAGACCAAAAGAAAAAACTACAAAAAAAAGTGAAAAATAATATGTCTCAATTTGCATTCAGACCCCATCACCTTCTACATAAGGCTCTTCCAATCCCCAGACTGTGCCATCCCCAACAACATTACTATGTATCTGCTCTGTATGGATCTCCCCATTGGACTATAAGCTTCTTGAGGTCAGAGACTGTTTTACTTTTTGTCTTCATATCTCCAGCACTTAGCATAGTTTCTGGTATATAATAAGCACTTAATAAATGCTTGTTTATTGGTTGATTGATGAAGAACCTGAGATCCAAGGAGGTTGTGACTAATCACATAATCACCTCTTGCTGGGAGGATCATGGAAGAAGTAGTCTTGGTGGCCAAGGCCTTGAAGGAGGAGAAGGATTTCCATGGGATACAGAGGGAAGAGCCCCTTCAAGGCATGAGATAGAACATTTGAAAGTACCCAGAGTGAGATAAGACACATTAGGGAGCAATGAATAGTCCAATGCATCTAGAATGGATAGGGCATAAAGAGAGAGCAAAATGAAAACTATATTTGGTGACAGCTAAATTGTGAAGGGTCTTGAGTGCTCACCTAAAGCTGTATTTTATATGTGAGGCAATGGTGTACCTTTGGAGGCTTTTGAGTAGGAAAATGACATGATTAGATTTGTGCACTAGGAAGATCATTTTGACATCACCCTATGAAGACTAGATTGGAAGGAGAGATTAGAGGCAGGAAATCTAGTTATGAGGCTATTACAATAGTTCAAGCAGGAAGTAATGAGGGCCTTAAATAAACTGATAGAGTGGAAGCAGAAAGGAGGGGACAGATTTGAGAAATATTTCTCAGGTAGAAAAAAAAAAAGGACTTCACAACCAAATGGATATAGGAGATGAAAGAAAGGCAAGATGTACTGATGACTCCTTCAAGCCTGGATGCATAGAAGAATAGTGGAGCCAGGAACAGAAATAGGGAAGTTAGGATAAGGGGTAAAATTTGAAGGAAAGATGATGAGTTTGTTTTAAACACATGGAACTTGAGATATTATTAAATATGTAAGTGGAAATGTCTAGCATTTAATTAGAAACATGAGACTGAAGTTCAGAAGAGGTCAGGACTGTAGATATAATCATTCACAGATACAGTCAGGAAATCATTCACATAGTGGAGATAAATGAAGTCATAATAGTAGACAAAATTGCCAAAGAAAAGAGTACAGAAGAAGTAAAGAAGGGGTCAAGAATGTTTAGCCTTTAGGGTTGTTCATACTTAATGGATTGGAGAAGGAAAGGGAACTAACCAAAGTCCAACAAGGAGCAGTCAGTGAGGTTGGAGAAGCATCAGAATATGTCAAGAAAGCCAAGAGGGAAGAGCTTTCTGAAAAGTCTATGGTTGACAACATCAACTTCTACAGAAAGGTGATGGAAAATGGGGGCTAAGAAAGTCATTAGATGTGGCAACTAGGAGGTCATGAGTGATCTTGGAGAAAGCAGATTTAGTGAGGGCAGAAGCCAGTTTTCAGGGGATTAAAGAGCAAATAAGAAAGTAAAAGAAGTAAGTATATGCTACTCTTTTCAGAAATTTAGTCATGAAGACAGCAGAGAGAGAGAGATAGGAAGATTGCTTAATATAGTAGTAGAGTGAAGGGAGAGTGCTCTTTTTTTAGGATGAGGGACACCTGAGTAGGCAGAGAGGAAGAAGGAAATAGAATAAGATATGTATAAGATGAGGGGCAAAGGAGATGGTGCACGGAGTGAAGTATTAGAAGAGACAGAATAGGATCAAAGTCATGGGTAGAAAGGTTAGTTTTGTCAAGAAGGAGGACCATTTCATTGTCTGAGACTGGAAGGGAAGAGAGGATTTGAGAACACACAGTTTTTGAGTTAGGGAGAAGACCTAAGGTAGCTCATGTCAGATCAGATCAGTTTTCTAATTTTCAGTTCTCTTGATGTCATCGAGAGAAGAAGAAGGATGGAGTTGGAGGATTGAGGACAGTGTGGAGTTTTGGCAGTTGTTACCATGGGGAATATTATAGCGTCAATGGTAGATAATAAAGGTTGTCAAGTATCGGTGAAAGCCCATTTTGAGTTAATGAGAATATTTTTATGGCAGACTAAGTCAGCACAGCTTTGTGGCTTGGGTGGGCAGTGCTCTCCACATCAGGTGTCAAAGTGGATATAGTGGATCAATCAATCAACAAATATTTATTAAGTATCTAATATGTGCCGGGAATAGATAGATGAAATAGTCTCTACTCTCAAGGAGCTTATGTTCTATCATAGGAGAGAAAATATGTATGCAAATGAATATATACAAAATAAGTATACACAAAAGAAATACAAAGTAATCTTGGGGTGGTGAGTGTTAATCAAGGTAGGGGACTAGCAATGCAGGAAGAGTAGAAAGGGTGGGTTTGGGGGACATTCAAGAGTGGCAGAAAGTACAGTTTTGAAATAGCTAATCATCATGTCAAGATTGTGAAGGGAGCTGAGACCAGAACAGGGATTGTGGACTGCGAACAGGGAGTGGTGGAACTATTGGGGATCCCAATGAAGGTGAATAACAGGCTCTGTAAGAATGAGGGAACAAGCCCCTGGTAGCTATGGATGGTAAGGTGATCCGTACATGGAGGAGAGCAAAAATGAGGCCTGAAGAGAAGCATGGAGGAATGGTAAAGCCAAACTTTGCAGATGCCACAATTTCATGGAGAGCTGTCTTCACCTCGGCAGGAGTGGGGATGGGAGGGAGCAGAGGAAACAAGGTACAAGTAGAGAGAGAAGGAAGGCTTTCATCCTCAAAAGATGAAGTCCCATGTTCTCCCAGCCCAGGGCTCAAAAAGGCTGGGCTTCCAGCACAAACTTTCTTGACCTGCGCCATTGATCACCTTGTTCTCTGCCCAAGCTCAGGTGCTATCCAAACTCCCTGTGCCACCACTCCAGAAGACCCTGGCCACGTACCTCCGGTGTATGAAACACCTGGTGCCCGAGGAGCAGTACAGGAAGACCAAGGTGATTGTGGAACAGTTCGGTGCCCCAGGAGGCCTAGGGGAAGTGTTACAGCAGAAACTCATGGAGAGAAGGGAGAAGATGACAAACTGGGTAAGAAGGCAAACCACTACATAAGGCCCAGCTGGCCAAGGGGAGGGAATGGTAGAAAGAAAGCATGAGTTCATTATTTCTAACACCACTGGCACCATAATTTGGCTTACTTCCATAAAAGTCTGTATCCCTCTCAAAGCCGCCTCTCACCCATAGTGCTTGGTGGCACTGGACTTTACCCATCCAAAGGAATATAATAATGTAGCTTCCTTGCACATGTGGGGACTTCATATACCCTTCCTCAATGTTTTCCCATACATATTCTTTCATTTGTTTCTCAACAACAAATGTTATTAAACACAAGTTTAACACTAGGGAAAGACCAGTGTTGATGACTGTAGGTAAGTGTAGAGAGCTGGCTAAAAAACTGGCCCTAGAGTCAGGAAGACCCAGGTCCAAGTCCTGTCTCTTACACAGACTGACTGTGTGACCCTGGGCAAATCACTTAAACTCTCAGTGCTCCAGGCAACTCTCTAAGAGTATAAATGACAGATCTGCTGCTCTTTTGGTAGTGGCAGTCTCATGCAAGGGAACTGCTATGTCAGGTTCTGAGGAGAAATGAGAACTGCAAACACAGGCCCTGCCCTTAAGGAACTTGCCACAGTAAGATAGGGAGAGATGTTATTATTTTTCCACAAAAGCTAACTTTACAATGTGAAAAATGAAGGACAGAGAGGTTTAGTTACTTGCTTCGGAGTACTCAGTGAGTTAATAGAATAGTTGGATATAGACCCATATTCAGTCATCTGAATGGGAATACTCAACAATTCAACCAACATTTTTTCAGGTCCCACTGTGTTCACAGCATTTTGCTAAATTCTTGGAAAGCTACTAAATTTAGCCTGTCTTTATGGGACTTACAACCTAATAGAAGATAAATACACACACACAGATGTAATACAAAATAATACCTGATAAATGCATGATAGAAGTGAAAAAAAAACATAATTCTGTGTGAGGTCAGAGTGGTAAAGGTCATTGAGGGTAAGGAGATCAAGGAAGGCTTTATGGATCTTGATGGAAATGCCCTTCCTTCTACCTACCCATCCTTTAAATCCTAACTCAGTTGGGTGGGTTGAGAGTTAAAAGATGAGTAGGTGGATGGAAGGGCATTATTGGCACAAGGAACAATGCAAACAAAGGCATGGTAGCAGGAAAACAGAAGCATGAACAAGGGTTGGAAGTTGCAAAGAAATAAATTTAAGCTTGATGTCAGCAAAATGTCCTAACAATTAGAACCTATTCAAGAGCTGACTGGGTTGCCTCAGAGTTGGAGAAGGGGTCCCCATCATTGGAATTCTTCAAGCAGAGGTGAGAAGACTACTGGGCAAACTATTCAACCTGACTCAGCCTCAGTTTTCTCATCTGTCAAAAGAGGGAGTTAGACTTGTTAGTCTCTAAGGTGTCTTCTAGTTCTAAACCTACAATTTCATGATCTTTTGTTATGGGGGGATGGGAATGGATTCCATTCAGATACGGGTAGATAGTTGTAAAGGTTCCTTCTTACTCCAAATTCTATTTTGTGAATCATGGATCATAAATGGGGTACAGCAAGCAGCACAGTTCAACCAAAGCTTAGCGTACTTGGAGGGTGGTGCCAGATTTTGAAGGACTTTGAATGCCATGCTAAGAAGTTTGACCTTTACACTTATTGTGGGCTATGCTTAAATTTGGCTTAGTCCACCAGGTCAGTCAGTCAGTCAACAAGTATGTATTAAATACTTATTATGTGCCAGGCACTACTCAAGGTTTTTTCTTTTAAAAAAAAAATGCAACCAGAATTCATGAACCATAAAATCCACCTACATAAATGGAATGTCTCATCTTGGCTCTCTGGAGCCTTGGAAGAGAACCTTGTACTCTACAGGGGTCAAGTTTGAATAACTGCTTCCACAGAAAAGATAGATTGCTTGAGTCATGCTCAGCTTACAGAGGCTTATCCCACTATGTCAAGTTTATACCATTCAGATGTTACCAGCTCCATGGGTTTTTCCTTCCCTGGGACAATAATCAAACAAGTAAGTTATAGTAAGGATACTTCAACTTTGGATATATGTGTTGTGGGGAGGAGGAATCTTTTTAAAATGGGAGATCAAAGACTGTGCTCTTTTTCTTCTTTGCCCCTGCTGGGTGTATACCTTTGAGGGTGCCATTCACATAAGAACATCCAAAGATGTCGGAGTAAGCAGTAAAGCACTGTAACTCTCCCATATTCATCTCCAAAAAACCATAAAATAGCACCCCAAAACAAATCCTGGAATAGCAGAATCAGCGAAAAGATTGGGTGAAACAATCTTTTAGCCTGAGAAACTTGGAAGATCAGCAAGAAAGGTCTGTCTCACTTGGGTAAAAGGGGAGCACAGTTGAGGACAGGAAGCATCCCAGCAAGCCAGCAGCAAGCCCCACCTCAGCAAACCAGCAAGAGATACTGAGCCCCAATGTGGTGGAGCAGGCAAATACCAACACTAGGACCCACATTTGTCTCAGCATAGCCAGCGAAACTGGCAGACTCCAGCTCCAAGAATCACCATGTGAGCACCAGACATAAGGGTTCCCAATGGACCCCAGGGTAACATCAGTGCAGCACCAGGTAAACAACCAGGGCCTGCAGCCCCTGGAACAAGAAGCCTGACACATGCTCCTTCTACTCTAGGAGCAGAGTTCAATTTTACACATGGTTTGGTTTATTTTTTTTTATGGGGGGGAGGCAATTGGAGTTAAGTGACTTGCCCAGGGTCACACAGCTAGCAAATGTTGAACACAGGTCCTTCTGACTCCAGGATCCGTGCTCTGTCTACTGCGCCACCTAGCTGCCCCCAGAGTTCAATTTTAAAAGAAAGGAAAAAGGCCAAAAAAGATGGGCAAAACAACAACAAAAAAAGAATCTAACTTTGGAAGGTATTGTGGTGACAGGGACAACTGACACAAACTCTGAAGAGGACAACAATGTCAAAACACTTTTGGGCAAAACCCCAAAGAAAAATGGGAAGTGGTCTCAAGTCCAGAAAGAACTCATGGAAGAGCTTTTAAAAGGAGCTTAAAAATCATGTAAGAGAGGTAGAAGAAAATTTGGGAAAAGAAATGAGAGTGGTGCAAGAGAATTATGAAAAAGGAGTCAACAACTTAGAAAAAGAAAACAACTGCTTAAAAAGTAGAATTGGCCAAATGGAAAAGGAAGTACAAAAGCTAACTGAAGAAAACAACTCCTTAAAAGTTAGAATTGGGCAAGTGGAAGCTAATGACTCTGTAAGACATCAAAGATCAAACAAATTTTTAAAAAATGAAAAAATTGAATAAAATGGAAAATATCTCACGGGAAAAACAACTGAGCTGGGAAATAGATCCAGGAGAGACAGTTTCACAGTCATTGGACTACCTGAAAACCATAATCAAAAAGAGGACCTAGACATCATCTTTCAAGAAACTATCGAAGAATATTGCCCTGATATCCTGGAACCAGAGGACAAAATAAGCACTGAAAGAATCCAGCAATCACCTCAAGAAAGAGATCCCACAATAAAAACTCCGAGGAGCATTATAGCCAAATTATAGAACTAATAGGTCAAGGAAAAAAATATACTACAAGTGGCCAGAAAGAAACAATTCAAATACCAGGGAGCCACAATCAGGAATATACAAGACTTAGCAGCTGCAACATTAAAGGATTGGACATCATGGAACATGATATTCTGGAAGGCAAAGGAGCTAGGACTACAACCAACAATCACCTACCTAGTGAAATTGATTGAACCATTCTGGAGAGCAATTTGGAACTATGCCCAAAGGGCAATCAAATTGTGCATACCCTTTGATCCAGCAATACTTCTACTAGGTCTGTACCCCAAAGAGATCATAAAAAAGGGAAAATGGCGGCAGCTAGGTGGCGCAGTGGATAGAGTTCTGACCTTGGAGTCAAACTGAGCCTCAGCCACTTGACACTTACTAGCTGTGTGACCCTGGGCAAGTCACTTAACCCTGATTGCCTGAGCAAGAAATAAAAGGGAAAATGATTTACATATGCAAAAATATTCATAGCACCCTTTTTTGTGGTGGCGAAATGTTGGAAATTGAGGGGATGCCCATCAACTAGGGAATGGCTGAACAAGCTGTTGTATATGAATGTAACAGAATACTATTGTGCAATAAGAAATGATGAACAGGCAGATTTGAGAAAAATCTGGAAAAACTTGTACGAACTGATATAAAGTGAAATAAGCAGAACCAGGAAAACACTGTACACTGTATCAGCAACACTGTGTGATGATCAGCTATGAATGACTCAGCTCTTCTTGGCGACATGATGATCTGAGACAAGTACAAAGGACTTACAAAGGAAAATGCTAACCACATCCAGATAAAGAACTGATGGGCTCTGAATGCAAATTGAAGCATACTTTTTTTTCACTTACTTTATTCTTTTCCATGGTTTTTTTTCTTTTGATCTGTTTCTTCTTTCACTATTGGGACTAATGTGAAATATGTTTACATGATAGCATCTACATAACTTATATAAAATTGCCTACCATTTTAGAAAGAGGGGAGAGAAGGGAGGGAGAAAAACTTGGAATTCAAAATCTTGTAAAAGTGAATGCTAAAAATTGTCCTGACATGTAATTGGGGAAAAATACTATTACAAAAAATTTTTAAAAAAGAATGTTGAGTGCAGGCAATGTTTGTTTTTGTCTTTCCAAGCAACTGTCACATTGTAAGTACTTAATAAATACTTGTTTAATTGAACATTGGCTTCAGCAGGCCTTGGGCACAGTAGCAAAAACTTCTCTCATGATGATGATGAGGTGATGCTGAAGATACCACACTTTTGTATCACACTTTTATATTTTTTCCAACAACCTTCCCAAATATCATTTCATTCAACCTTCATAACTACCCTGTGAGATAATCAGGACAAGTAGGATTCTCACCAATTTAAAAATGAGGAAACAGACTCTGAGAAGTTCCATGATTCATCCTAGGTCAGATAGCTCATGGCAGGGTCAGGATGAGGACACAAGTTTCCTGAATCTTTGTCTGGTACTCAAAAATTAAGTGGATTTGGGAGATGTGTCAAGACGGTGCGCTGACAAACACCAATGACTATTGCCCAATTTATCACCAGCAGAATGATTGAGGACCTGAGTCCAGACAAAGATAATCCATCTGTGTTCACCAAAGCCAAGAGCAGTGTCTCAGTTCATATACCAGTGTTTCTTCACCTGCCTGTGTTACAGTGTGTGCCCCCATTTTTTCCTGTAGGTCTTTGAGTACTGGCTGGATGACATGTATCTCAACAACCGTTTGGCTCTTCCAGTCAACTCCAGTCCAGCTGTGATCTTTGCTCGACAGAATTTTCAAGATGTGAATGATCAGTTAAGGTAAGGCTACTTTTAAATTCTGGGCTAAATGTTACACAAGGTCATTTCCCTCCCCACCCCCACAGAGTCTTTTATGGTCATTTGCCTAACACAGTGCACTGGGAAGGGGGAAAGGAGAAAGTATCCATCTCTGGCTCCTTCTGGAGTGGGGCCCAAATGAGATTAAAATGTAATTGGAAAACACTTAACAAAATAAATGAAAACAAAGTAAAAGTTAATAATACATTTAAAAACTGTCAATATGTAGCTCACAGAGATCCTTATGGAGGGATTTGTTGTTCTTGTTCTTGATGAGTTGTTTCAGTTGTGTCTGACTCTTTGTGACCTCATTAGGGGTTTTTTTGAAAGAGATGCTGGAATGGCTTGCCATTTAGTGGCCGGCATTTCCATTTGAGTTTGACACTATTGCTATAAGGGATACTTGGAAAGTGTTTCCTTTGTGAATAAAACATAAGGAGACAGTCATCCAGGGTTATTGTGACCAGAATGAACTGGAAATAGGAATCTGAGTGTCTCACTCACTAAGAACCATTCCTTTGGGGAGGCTCATGTCTAGGTCGGGATGTCAGAGCTGGGGAAAGGCATTTGTGTGTTCTAGACAAGGTTGGAAAATAGCACTACTATTCTCCCCCCACAATTTCTCCATCATGCTTTAAAATATGCTCCCACTATTTTTTACTGTTCACTAGGGATTTTCAGATTTGACTCTAACACATAGAACTTGATTAATCACAAAATAAATACCCATGCACCATGAAGTATAGAATTTTCTGGCATTAGGAATGTGCTTTTATAAAAATGTGCCTCATTGAACCCACATCTTGTGTTGAGCCCTAGTCAATTACATACCTTGCCTATCCCGCTGTCTTGGCCCTTGGGACCATGACAGGTCATGCTTTTTCCATAAAGGAAAACTACCAAGCTTTAGACAAAACACCATCAGGATATACTCAAAACCATCCATCACAGACTGTCCCCAAACCAAAGCATTTTATAGGAGGAATAAAAACCATTCCTTCTTTTCCACAGAATGTCTTCCATATGCTACAATTTCAAAGCTCACTGAGCTGTAATAAAAACCTCTGTGCTAATTGCCCCTGTCTGAGGTATGATTTACAGGTAGGAGAAGAGAGGAAGAGGAGAAAGAGAGGGAAGAGAGAAAGAAGAGAAGGAGAGAGGGAGGGAAGGGGGAGGGACAGGTGAAGGAAGGGGGAGAGGGAGCAAAGGGGAGAGGAAGAGGAAGGGACAGGGAGAATCTCTCAGGCACTTCGGAGACAGGGAAATTTCCATTCATTCCTGGGTTGAGCCTCCATTGCTGTTAATACTTCTACACAGAGAGCTTTCCGGGGCATGTGACTATGAAGCTTCTCTTGACTACTGCAACTTCCTTAGTAAGATCCTTTTGTAACACTGGGACACACCTAACGCTTTCAATTCAATTTAACTAGAATTTATTGAAGGGTCAGCTACAATCTAGGTACTGGGCTACGTGCTAGGAATACAAAGGCAAAACAACAAACTAAAAATGACCTGTCCTGGCTTCTGGGAGCTTACATTCTACCTTGGATAGCACTTTTTTTTTGTTTTTTTGTTTTTTAGGCAATTGGGGTTAAGTGACTTGCCCAGGGTCATACAGTTAGTAAGTGTCAAATGTTTGATCTGAGGTCGGATTTGAACTCAGGTCCTCCTGACTTCAGGGCCGGTGCTCTATCCACTGCGCCACCTAGCTGCCCCAGATAGCAATTGTATTGAAAGGAATTTGGGGTCTAGAGCCTAAGGTTAGGAACTTATGTGAGAAAATAAACTTGTATAAAATTATGCATGTGCATGTTATCTCCCTCGTTAGAATGTAAGCTCCTTGAGTTCAGGAACTATTTCATTTTGGTTTTTGCCCCCTCCTTGCTTGGCACAAGGTACTTATTTAAATGCTAAATGATTTGTCAAATAGGAATAAGAGAGACAAGGGACAAATATAATTGTACAGGGAGAAGATATTTCTTTTGATCTGTGCAAAACAGTCTCCTTAAAAAAATTGCAGATGTCCCTCAGTAAAATCTGTGACAGAAATTGTCCAACAATCCATTGATAGGTACTCCTGCCCATCATAACCATCAATGATGCAGAGATCTGATAAAAACCAGTTTATCATACTCAGAGCATAGACTCGCTATTATATAAAAATTACTCACTGAGCCCTGAGCAGCAGTTTCAGCTACCTTATATAGATTTTAGTTACATAGGCAGAAGGGGCTACAATGGAATTTCACAGAAAGCAGAAGAGGAAGATCTGTATCAGGTAAAACAGGATACTAGTAGGTAAGTACTGGTACCAGAAATCTCAAACTGTAAATTTTCACCAGACCAAGAAATACCCAGATAATAGCAGCGCTATATGTGATGTCTCAGCTTGATTTTGCAGGCTCTACTTAGTGATCTGCTCTGCTCATCTTAAGTAAATGGCAGTAGGAAGGTTAAGTTAGAAATGTTCTTACTACAGAGCCTTCCAGAAGGGTTAGCTAAGCAAAGAGGCATGAGGTCTTCAGGAAGCTTCTTCCCCCTTTCTCAAGAAAAATAATAATTCACACACCTGTAAAATTTCTTAAATTATGGAGCTTCCACTGACAAGGGCTTTAGTAGATAAATCAATAAAGTATTTATTAAATATCTATTATGTGCCTAGCACTTTGAAAGGGACTTAGGGGAATATAAACAACCAAGTAGCATCCAGGCACCCCACCCTCCCATGGGACTCAGAAAAGCTTTTCCAAGTTCAAGGTGCTACGTGGATCTGAATCTATTTTAAAAAAAAACCCACAGCCCATGAGCTTCCATAGATATGTTTACTTTTACTAGGCATCCAGAGACCACATAGTTCAAATAAAAGCTATTTAATCAAATGGTAATAGAACTTTTCTCCACATAAACCTGAGTCACATTCTCCCACAAATATATACACCATCAATGGGAAAAATGCATACCTCTAGGGAACACACATGGATGATCATGCATTTGGGAAGCATTTGAGGCCAAGAAACACACAAGAAGCATTGTGGAGGGGAATGTGTTGCCAGGGGCCGTGTGCAGAAGGGCTCTCAGGGAGAGAACACGTGTGGATGTGCATTTCTCTCACTGAAGAACCGCTGATGTCATCACCACACTGCTCCCATTGGGCCTACTCCCTTGCTCCCCTGGGTTGTGTCCCGTGTAGTCTCTACTAGACATTACTTCACTGGGCACATGGTTGTGAAGTTTTGGGTTTCTGCCGGACAACTCAGCTAACATGCTAGCTTTTTCCCATTTTGTCTGCCATCTTCCTTTGTAGCTTAGAGCCCAGAGGCTTAAGCTTCAATCCCTTCCATTATGAGAGAGGTAGGCTCTCACACCACCCTCAATATGCCAGGGTGAAGCATCTCTATCTGATGGCATCAAAGAGTCTCCTCTGATTTCTGTCCATTCCTGACTGCCAGTCAGCACCCCTTCAAAATCATATTTAGGGGATGCCTTTCAATAAATTGCCAACGACTATCTAAATCTGAAGCCCTAAAATTTTTCTCAACCCACCAAGATCTTTCAGGTCTCCAGTGTAGAAAGGGAGGTGGGAAGGGAAGGAACTAAAAAGGCCAGGTGGGGAGGTAGGTAAAAGCCACCTCAATGCTTTGTGTTCCAAATTCCTGCCATGTGTATATTTTGCCAATAACAAGCCTCCCATGCTTTGGATTGCTCTAGATACACACAAGACAAGGTACCTGCCTCAAAAAGCCTGCATTCTAGTTAAAGAGGCCAGGCACAGAGATACGGACAGTTAATTAATAAGACCAGGTAGTCTTTGCTAAGGGCCAAATGAGTGGTAAAGACTGGAATCTTTTTGTGAATTCAGAGGAGAAAGATCACCAAGGCATTTAATGACCAGGAAGAGCTTCACAAAGTAGCAACTTAGCCTGGGTCTCAGAGAGGTTAAGGAGCGGTGGGGGTGGGAGAAGTCTAGGAAGGAAAGGCCTGAGTAAAATACACAAAAAAACTTTGGGACCAGGCACCTCATTTTGCTTTGAAAAGAGAAGTATCAGTAAAGCTAACAGAGAAAACAGACTTGAAGAATGATGGATATAAACAAGCAAGTCATCCCTCAAGATTTATTGTATATATATTAATGTATGATGTTTATTTATGCATATGCCGCATTCATCCTCCTCTGACAATAGAATATAGGCTCTTTGAGAGCAGAGACTGTTTAATTTTTGTCTTTGTATCTCCAGTCTATTAAAAGTAGGTACTTGATAATAACAATAGCTAACATTTATACAAGGTGTCCAAAAGTCGGAATACAGTTTTAAGCTTAACAGTCACTGCACCATGAGTTTTGGGACACCCTCTAGATGGATTTAAAGTTTGCAAAGCACTTTATGAATATAATCTTACTTGAGCATTGCACTAACCCAGTTATACAGATAGTACAAGTATCATATTATTCTTATTTTATAGATAAGGAAAATAAGGCTCAGACAGATAATAAAAGTTTATTGAACTATTATGGGCAGGCAGTTAGGTGGTGCAGTGGATAGAACACTGTGCTTGAAATCAGGAAGACTCATAATTATGTATAGGGCACTGTAGTGGGCCATGGGCAAAATTAATATGGAAGTGGGCCTTAAAAATAGAAGATACACTTCCTCTCCACTCCACTCTATTTGTGTTTAATTTTCCTGGGACTCTGTGTTGTGGTGGGGAAAGATACAAACTATATTTGCTACAGCAGATGAATCACAAGTGATTGAATGAATAAATGAAAACATTCATCAAGCACCGTGTGCTAAGCACATTGTTGCACATAAAGCTTTGTGGGAATACAAATATAAAAGCAAGGACGTTACTTGCTCTCAATGGCCTTACATTCTAATAAGGGAAGACCATATACATAGGGAAGAGGTGACCAGAGGTGCACTTTGGCTATGAAAGTTACACGGATGGTGAGCAAAGCCATGGCCAAGCAGATTGACAACTCTCTTCCAGGAATGATGGCAGAGCTCATTTGAACAGGATTCCAAACCTGAAGGGATCTGAAAGGGAAGGTTCATATGCAGTAATGGCTAGATGACTGAGTGGTTTATTTACAAGATGGTCAAAGTTAGAGAGTGAAGTTGAGTATGGCTGGAGCCTGTCTGAGATAGTGAGACAGGTGAGGCCTTCACCAATCAGCACATGGGGCCCCAAGGCAGAAGTTCTAAGGAGAACTAAAACCTCCACATCGTGGTGTCTGATCTGGGCAGCCCAAAGATGCACAAAACAGGGGAAGACAGCGATAACTTGGATGTTGGCAACAGAAGAATCAAGAAAAAACTGATAAATAATAGAAAATGTTTGACAGAATGATTTTTGAACAAGTTTCAGAATTGCATCCAATAAGACATTTTTCTCAACATACAATCAAGCCGCAGTTCACCCTCTAAGGAAAATAAAGACAACAAAAAGCATTTTGATATATGTTCTCTGGCATTCTATTTTTCATCTTCCCTGTTTAAAAAATGTGGGTCAATTAGCAGATTTTTTTGTTTTCCCTCTGTTGTTGCCTTCCCAGATTCCTAGACGCTGGGTAATGCAAAACCAGGTCGTCATCACTTTTTTGAAAGAATTCAAAACAAAAGCCTTTTTTAAAAAATGTAAAATTTCAATGTTTTGCATGCGCAGCAAGATAAGGTTCTGTTAGCCTTCTCCTGTTTCCCATTATTATGCCCCTGGTCCTATCCAAAAGACTGTTTTGCATTCACACTGACAGCCCTTCCAGGATCTATCCAGCAGCCTCCCTTGAACACTGAGAGAGGGAGTGTGACCAACTGACATTTGCCTAGTCCCTAGTGGTAATGAGGGGTTGAGCAGACATTAACAGGCTTGTCATACCCTACCTCCGACCTCTCCATTTCCTTTTAGTTTCTAACCATACAGCCTATTTCAATATATCCCTAGGAACTAAATAAACATTGAATTTTACAGATAAAAAGGACTTTAGAGGATACCTAACCCAACATTCTATGCTATGGCAAGAGTCCAGCATCTTTGTTTGGACATCTCCATGCTGAGAGAATGCCAAGGTTAATGATTTGGAATGTCTTTAACATTTTATATCTATATTTATATTGATATACCCACGTGCATACACAGACACATATACATGCATATACACACATACATCCATACACACACATCGGTGGTTCTTAATCTTTTGTATGTGTGTGTGTGTGTGTCTGTGTGTGTGTGTTCTAGACCCTTTTAGCATCTGATGAAGCCCATGGACTGTGCAGAATAATATTTCTTTTTGACAATTCATAATTAAAGGAAATGCTCAGTTTTCAGTTAGAAGCTAGTGAAAATAAAGGTGCATTTTTGTTATAAGGTTTTTGTTTTTCTTTTCAATGAAGGAGGGATTGAGAGGGAGAGGAAACAGATTTTTGTTAATTGAAAAAAATAAACTTTTAAAGATCCAAAAATAAAGATGCAATTTTTTTCCTATCCAAGTTCACAGAGCCCTGAAATCTATCCACAGAACCCTTGGGAGTCTGGGAACCCCAGGTCAAGTAGTTCTAGCATAGATAATGAACATATAATTGGAAATGCCAAGGAAGAAAATCTATTAAATTCCTCATAGTTGCTATTTTTTATTTGCATCAAGATGGGAATTCCAAGGGATAATGCCACCTCCTTAGTAATATATCTTTCAGACAGAAAGCCTTTTGCTACCTCATAAGGGAGGAAAGTTGCTTGGAAAGTCTAAGCTTAATCCATTCTTCTACAGTTTTTTTTTAAGGTTTGCAATTGATATATGCCAGGCACAGTGTTCCTTTTCATTTCAGACTGCTTTTATAAATTATAGATTATTTAAAGATAGAACTTCTCTGTCCCTGAATTGCAGCCTGGAAGAAATTCCCCACCAGAAACATGGAGAGATTTGCTATTTGATTTACTTTGCCATGTATCCATGTGTCACAATGGAAAGAACACCAAGGAATCAGCACACTTCATTGGATCTTACTCCTAGTTTCACATTAGGCTAATTACTCAAACTTTATTACCTGTTTTCCAGCTGTAGAATGGGGCAGGACTTAGAATAATTATTGCTTGTCTTGGCTGTCTCTTTCTTTGTCCTTTCCCAACTTTATCCAACATGTGCTAAGGGAACCATTGAATATTTTTGAGCCGAGATGTGTTATCACCAAATCTATGTGGAAGAAAGAATGTTCTGGCAGTGGCATAAGGGATGGATTGGCAAAAGGAGAGGGCAGAGGCAGGAAAAAAGTGCCCATTAAAGGTTTATGGCAAAAGTTCAAGCAGGTGGTACTGAAAGCATATACTAGGGTGGTGGTAAGGGAGCAGAAAGGAAAGGACAGTTTTAAGAGATGTGGAGCTGGAATCAATAAGGCTTGGTAATTGTTTGGATATTGTTGTTGTTTGTTCTTCATTGAAGAGGACCATGACAGGTGATGCCATGATATGCAAGTGAATTGGATTTAAGTGAGGGAGGTCTGTGCAAAGTTACCAGCTTCACTTTCTCCTCTGGAGCTATCTGGGTCCAGTGGCAAGATACAGATCAGGATGACTGAAGATGGTCCTCGACTGAAGGAGAAGGCAGAGTCCATGAAAATCCTAAGATTAAGAATATGAGAGAATGGTGAATGATGGTTTCATAGACAGACATGGAGAAGTCAGAAGGAGGAAGAGGTTTAGGGAGAAAGATAATGAGCTCAATTTTTAGATTTGTTAGGCTTAAGATTTTGGTGAGAACTTCAGGTACAGATTCCTGAAGGAAGTTAGAAATGCATGGATGGAGCTTAGAAGATAGATCAGGTCTAGAGATATAGATTTGAAAGTCATTTGCATAGAGGTGGCCATTGAAGCCACAGGTATGGGTGAAATTGCCAAGGAAGAGATGTAGAGTTAAAACAGAAGGCCAAGTGTAGTCTCTTGAGGGAACATCTAAATGAAGAGATGCCGAGCCAGTGAAGGAAGAAGAGAAGCAGTATTATGAAGGTAAGATAAGAGCTAGGAGAGAGTAGGTATTTCAGAATCAGAAGGAAGAAAGAGTATCCAGAAGAAAGAAGTGGTTAGCAGTACTGAATGCTGCAGAAAGGTCTAGAAAGAAGGGGACTGAAAAAAAGACTAGTAGTTCTTTAAAGACACAGGACAGAAGAGTTTGGGTAGAGTAGTGGTGGGATAAAAGTTCAATTGGAAGAGGGTGATGAGGGAGTGGGTAGTGAGGAGGTGGCAGTATTAGATATAAAACCTAGTTGAGCAGCTCAAGTTCAAAACTGGAACAAAATGAGACTCATAGTCCAACTAACAGTTAACAAAAGGAGGTTTGCTTGGCTGTAGCAGGGGAAGGAGAGAATACCAAGTTGATTTATCTGAGTACAGCTTCCCTGTGCCAGTGCTGGTATTCAGAAGTCTGGCCTGCTAATCAGAAGTCTCAGGGAGGAGTTGGAGCTCCTGATGCCCTGACCCTTCTGCACTTGGGCAACCTTTTAAGAAAAAGACCTCATCTAGGGCACTTAATGGAGACTCTGATAGACTCACCTCCTGTGCAAGTACAGATAACTTTCTCAACAAGTTATCAGTGAGGGGTGTGGGGAGGAGGAAAGAAATGATACAATAGTTGAATGGGTAGGATTGGGAGAGAGTTGAACATGTTTATAAATAGATGGGAAGAGGCCAGTGGTGAGGAAGTCATTGAAGATACATGAGAAGGAAGGGGTGGTTGTTGAAGTATGTTCCCCATGAAGTGGGCAGGAAGGAATGCAATCAAGAACACAGGTAGAGGAACTAACCCTAGTGATTAGTAAAGATTATCTCTTGATTGATTGAAAAAGTGGGGAGTATGACATTGCATGGGTCACAAAAGAGAGGTGTAGATGTGGTAGAAACCCTCTGAATAGTGGGCAGGGAAAGGAGGAGTGGAGAGAGTTGTCAGCAATGTGCCAGAATATCTCCCCCCAAAAAATTGCATTATGTTTTAATTTAATTGCATAATGTTCTTCTTTCTAGTTAATTATTCTGAACTTAATAAATATAAAATAAAATAAGCATTTCCATATACATTGTGGGACAGAAAGAGAAAATTATACATGGAACTCTTAATCTCTAACATGTAGAACTTGCTTTTATTTTAAAGTATGTAATAAATCCAACATGTAACTTTCAAAGTTGTTCTGATTGTGACTCCTTTTTGTCTCTCTTCTGTTCTCATTTTTTTTAGGGGGAAGGGGAGGAAGGACTCTTTCCCTAGCCTTTCTCTCTTTCTCATCCACCTTTATTTGAAAAAAGAAAAAGAAAACTTTGGTAATAAATGTGCATGGTCAAGTAAAACAAATTCTCAAAATGATCATGTCAAAAAATGTATGTCTCATTCTGCATCTTGAGTCTATCACCTCTGTCAGGAAGTACATAGCATGCTTCTTCAGTTCTCTGGAACCATGGTTGGCAATTGCATTCAGAGTTCTTTTTTTTCCCTTTTTTGAGTCAGCTCTTTATGGTGTGGTTTCACCAAGTGAGATGAGATTTTTTTTTTTTTGGTGAGGCAATTGGGGTTAAGTGACTTGCCCAGAGTCACACTGCTAGTAAGTGTTATGTGTCTGAGGCAGGATTTGAACTCAGGTCCTCCTGACTCCAAGGCCAGACCTTTATCCACTGAGCCACCTGGCTGCCTCCCGAGATTCTTTTTTTTAAATATTTTATTTTCTCCAATTACATGTGAATACAATTTTTGACATTCATTTAAAAAAAATTTTGAGTTCTAAATTTTCTCCCATCCTCCTTCATCTCTCCCCTCCCTGACATGGTAAGCAATTTGATATAGGTTATACAGGTGCAATTATGCAAAACATATTTCCATATTACTCATGTTGTGAAAGAAGACACAGGCCAAAAGAAAAAAAAATGAAAAAAATAAAGTGAAAAATAGTATGTTTCGATCTGCATTCAGACTCCATCAGTTCTTTCTCTAGAGGTGGATAGCATTTTTCATCATGGGTCCTTTGGAATTGGAATTCCTTTGGAATATTGCTGAGAATAGTTGTCATTCACCCTTGATCATCGTGTAACATTGCTGTTACTGTGTACAGTGTTCCGATTCTGCTCACTTCACTCTGTATCAGGTCATGTAAGTCTTTCCAGGTTTTTCTGAAATCAGCCTGCTTGTTATTTCTTATAAAACAGTAGTATTCCATTACAGTCATATACCACAACTTGTTCAGCCATTTCCCAATTGATGAGCATCCTCTCAATTTCTAATTCTTTGCCTCCACAAAAAAGAGCTGCTATAAATATTTTTTGCACAAATAGGTCCTTCCCTCCCCCCTTTTTATAAATCTCTTTGGGACACAGGCCTAGTAGTGGTATTGCTGGATCAAAGAGTATGCACAGTTTTATTGCCCTTTGGATATAATTCCAAATTGCTCTCCAGAATGACTGTGATCAGAGTTCTTAAGACTTTCAAAGTTGCTTTTCTTTACAATGTTGTTATTGTATAAATTCTTCCCCTGCTTCTGCTCATTTCACTGCCTCAGTTCATATGTTTTCCCAGATTTCTCTGCAAGTATCCTCTTCATCATTTTTTATGATAAAATAATATTCCATTGTATGTATATACCATGGTGTTTGACCATTTCCCAATTGATGGGCATACCTTAGGTTCTATTTCTTTATCAGTAAAAAAGAGCTGCTATAAATATTTTTGTAAATATAAGATCTTTTTCTCTTGTGTATTTATGCCTAGGAATAGTATTGCTGAGTCAAATTGCACAGTTCTGTGATTCTGGGATCATAGAACCAAACTGTTTTCCAGAATACCTAGACCAATTAGAAGCCCCAGCAATGGTGCATTAGTATATATTTATTTTTCTGAAGTCCCTCAAAAACAATTGTCAGTTTCCTTTTTTGTCACCTTGGCCAATCTAATGGATATGAGGTGGGACATTAGAGTTGTTTTAATTTGCATATCTCTAATTACCACTGATTCGGAACATTTTTCATATGGTTGTTAATAGTCTGAATTTCTTCCTTTGAAAATTGTCTGTTCATAACTTTTGACCATGTATCTATTGGGGATATACTCTTTTAGTTTTAAAAAGTGTGGATTATTGTATTGTGCATAAATAATATGATTGAATTCAATAAATGTTTGTCTTAAATAAGTAAAAACAAAATTCATTCTATGAAATGGGCTGTGAAGAGCTATGGTTTCCAGGCATGCAGTGGCTTTGGGGCAGAGCCCCGCTTATAATAGAGCAGGAAGTTGAAGGGATGAAGACTCAATGGCATAAGTTAGGTTGTGGATAATAGAATGGGAATTCCAAAGAGAAGAGTATAGACTAGGGTCACAATGGGACTAGCAAGGAGTCCAAGTGATTAGGAAGATAATGTCATCTGACCATATGGTAAAACTGGCTGCCTGGGATAGGGAAGCCAGTACAACAGGAGGTGAATCATTGTGGCATGCTCCCTTAGAAGAACTAAAGAAAGTGAGAGAAAGAAAAGACTTGAAGTACTAATTGTCCCCAAGCTCAAGATAAAAGTTGAACTTTGGTGTTTAGTGATTGTGCTCCTAGGAGTCATCTCTTCTAGTTATACTTGAATTATTTGATCGAGGAAGCAAGGCTTAAGAAATTTGTGCACTAGGCTTTTGAAGTTCCATGAAGGGAGCACCAAAGGGCTCTTCAAGACTTCTCCCCCTAGGAGTGTTGTGGCTTGCTTGAGGAAGCAAGGATTATGGATCATCTATTCTCACCATCTTAGGTGCAAGCAATATGATGCAATTTAGATTGCAAAAACCCTTGAATACCAGTCTAAGAGGTTTGTATTGCGGGTATGAAAGTACCATTGCAAGGTTTTTGAGCAAGAGAATGACATGACAAAAATCTGGGAAGATTGACCTGGTGGTGATGTGCAGAATGGGTTAGAGGCGACCAGAGGTAGGGATGCTAACAAGGAAGCTACTGTCATAGTCCAGGTGTGCATCCAAGCTGACTGGATATAAATCTTGGTTCCACCAGACATTTTGTGTTCTGCTGGTCTTAGTGTGGATGCCTGGGACTTATCTGAGATTTAAAGATCATAAGACCAAAAGTCTCTGACAGCAAATCCTAGATGTGTTCTCCTGATCTAGCACATCATACTAGGATGTGATTTTTGGTTAATATATGATACAATTTGTAAATTATGCTTCTTTGATCTTTGGGTCTTCTGGGTTCCCCTTTGCAATATTACTTCCTGCTATTGTTACTTTATATTATAACTTACTATACTGACAATAAGGGGAGGGGAAGGGTCAAGGGGACCAGAATAAGATACAATTTTAACACATTAAATAAGGTTATAAGTAGCCAGTATAAAGTAGCAATAGTAGGAAGTTAAGATTGAGTGAATGATTCTCTGTGCCTCTCCCCAACCCTTCCTGTTCCACATTGCCCATCACCTTCCACCACCCTCTTTCCATCCCTACACTGTCTGTCTCTGTACCCCTTTTCACTGTTTGTCTCTATATTTTCCATACTGTTTCTCTCTACATCCTTTGTGCCCTATTAAAGTGTGATTGCAGCCTCACTTGCCTGATGCTGTCGTAGTCGTTTCTTGCAAGTACCTAAAAAACTGGGTATGCCTGCCCCATTTCATAATTTCATAAATTAATTAGCATTCACTTACTATACTGACTAGAAGAGTGGCGGCCAGGGGAACAAGAAACAATTTTAACACTTTATATCTGTTCTTATTTGAAAAGGCACTCTCCCCATTCCCCATTACCCCATCTCCTTAGTCCTCACTATAATATCCTTCCTTCATTGTCACAAAATGAATTCTACAGTTTGTACTTGGTTAATTATACAGCATCAATAGCCAGGCTGATTAACACAGATTCTAAGATGTCATGTTATGGTCAGAATTATCCATCAGGGCTGCATCTAGTCTGATTGTATTAGCCAGATAACTGTGAAATTGAAGTTTCATTTTGGGTCAAAATAGACAGAGCCTCTGCCTTTCAGATGTGACCAATAATAAATGGCCTTTCATAGTACAACCTTGAAGTCATCCTTGATGACTCCTCCTCTCTCCCTTATCCCACATACCCAATCAGTTGCCAAGTCTCATCAATTCTACCTCCATAGTATTTCTTACATCCACCCTCCTCTCTCCATTCACACTACAGCTGCTCTCATTCAGGTCCTCTTTCTTGGACTGGCCTCCTAATTGGCTTCCCTAACTCATCTCTCCTCTTTCCAATCCATCTTCCATATAGAAGTGAAACTTATACAGACAGTTCTCACTGTAAGTAAGTGGCAGACCTATTCATATGAATCTGCCCACCTGATGTAGGGAAGGGAGGGAGAGAGGCAGAAAGGGGGTTTTGCACCCATGGGGAGAAAGGTCCCACACATGGTTCAAGGACAACGTAGGGGCTAGGGACAGAGACATGAAAGCAGAAGGAGGAAAGGAGGCCAGGGCCAGTCACATGGGGGCCTGGCCAGAACTGAGAGGAAAAACATTTCAGGGGCAGACACATCTGGGCTAGATGCAGACACAGGCAGGAGAGGGCTGGAGACAGACAGGGGGTACCCAAATGCAGACTGATGAAAGACAGATACACAGGAAGGACATGCAGATGGGTGGGTGGAGTGGGGCAAAGGTCTCCTCTCTCAGTGCTGGAGGTCTCAAGCCAAGCCCCGATCTGGCACTGGGGGCAATGGTGGCAGCCTCTTCATGGTCTGTTTCTCTACTTTCACTTGGAAGGTTTTTTTTTGGTTGGGGCATAGGGAGGTCGTGGAGTGCCAAGCTGAGGGGCAGGAGCTGAGAGAGCACAGTACTGTACAGTAAAATTAACATACGTGAGGATCCAAGCTGACTAGATATAAATCTTGGTTCCACCAGACATTCAGACAGCCTGGACTTTTGGGGTACCTCATAAATGGCATTCCATCTCCCCATCTGTGCCTTTGCACAGGTAGCCTCCCATGACAGGAATACACTCTTTCCTCATCCTACCTTTCAGAATTACTAGCTTATTGCAAGGAACAACCTTAAGTGACACTTCCTACATGAGAGACCATAGTAGAGCTCCCCTAGCATGGAAGGCTCTGATGACTTTTGGTGTCCTTCTCTTTTAGGTTTACAGCCAACCTTATCTCTGGAGTGCTTGACTATAAAACCTTACTGGACAGGTAAGTAGTCTAAAGAAATACGGAAAAGTTAAACCTGGTTACATAATAGCTGAGAATTTCCCTACAGAGAAATGAGTCACTAGGCAGTAAAAGAACAGGAAGGAGCTCGGCTGCATTGAATGATCTCCTTGTTTCCCCAAAATGGCAGGATTTGTAACAATAATCGCTTATTTATCTATAGCACTTGTAAGTTTATGAAGAACATTCGACCCAACAACAAGCGTTGTTGGTAGTGCCAGTGTTTTAATTAATATTTCATTCATTTCTCATTCTCACAGAGGTTGAATGATATTCCCATGTTCACACAATGAGTAGACCTTAGAAGTGGGATTCAAACCCAAATCTAGCACTTTCTCCACTGTACCAGAAAGCCTCATGCCCTTTTGCTCTGCTGGACAAGGTAGCTTAACTAAAAAGGGCACAGACAGAATCAGAGATTTGAAGAGTGAAAGTCTCCAGCCCAAAAAAATTTTTCTCCAGTTGTTGTAATGGCTTGTCATTATGTCTGAAATCTAACCTGATAGATTAAGCACTCCCTCTACAATTTAAAATATCCACCCTAGAAAAGGAAGACTGAAACCATTTCAGACTTTAATCATTAACACCTTAGTCCACATTTCTTTATAGAAGATTAGTGAACCAATCAAGTGGCAAGTTGGTAAGGTAATAGGACTTAGTACAGTGAGTGTCCATGTGGAAAAAGAAAAGACCAGGTCTAGAGCAAATGGAGGTGCTGATGTGGGAATGGAAGGGCCAACAAGCATGAAAGGTGCAGCATGAGGAGACCAGGCACCTTGGGGTTGGCAGCAATTAGGACCCCAAAAAGGAAGATAAAAAGTCACAAAGGACACACTTCTCAGAATATAAATTTCCCCTCCTTCACCATTTGGGGCCATCTTTCATTCTACATACCCCTCCTCCCATCCTACAAGCATGGTACCTGGGAGAAATGTCAACAGTCAGTCATAGGATTTGTAGAATTAACTGTCAAGGAGAGATGAGAAATCACAGAACTGGGGCCACAGTGGCTGAGGACAAGAACATGTAAGTTCTAACTGCAGACAACATTTTATTCTCAATTGGAAAAGAATATGAAAACTGGGTTCAGTGGGGATGCATGATTCAACAGATATGTAGGGAGTTCTTCAATTTTTTTCTGGGGCATCAGGGCAATAGTGACACAGACATAGCAAGTTGGTGACTATTGGGATAGGAGGTGCCAGGACAATGTTAACTCCTGTGGATCTGCTGTCTCATTCCTTCCAACCTCCTACTAAGGTAAAAGAAAGGGAAGAGAAAGGAATCTGAGGCCAACCTTGAATACAAAGACAGAGATCCCATCTCAACCATTATAACATTCTAAGTGTAAGCCCTACTCTACATGTTAGACTGACATACCTACACACATCCATTCCCTCAGCTCATCTAAAATCTGCAGCAGACCCTTTCTAGCCCACCTGCCCTATCTTCAGACATGTGTGTATATACACATACATATATATCTATATAATATGTGTGTGTATATGTATACACACATGTGTGTGTATATACGTATATATATACACATATGTATATACATATACATATACATATATATATATTTCCACCTCTTTACATGAAGATTTCCATAACAAACAATTGGTAACCATCCATTTGTGTAGATGGCTCCTGTGGCCCCCTCCAAGATCATTTCTACTGTTTGATAAATTCAGGAATGACACATAAATTGAAATAAGGGAATTGAGCTATCCATTTGATACTATAAAGAAGCTACGATTCTTGATGTACTTTGTCTCATCTAGTGCAAGGGTACTTACTCAAGATTCATTCTCTCTCTTTCCCTCCCTGACTTCCTCCTCTTCTTTCCTTTCTCCCTGTCTAGCCACTCCATACCTGTTGACTGTGCCAGAGGACAACTATCTGGCCAGCCCCTCTGTATGAAGCAATACTATGGACTCTTCTCTTCCTACCGTCTTCCAGGACATACCAAAGATACTCTTGTGGCCCAGACAAGCAGTATCATGCCTGAACCAGAGCATATTATTGTGGCTTGCAACAATCAGGTAGGTTGGTTTCATTTGCTACAATGTCTTTGCTGCAAAGTCTAAAGAGATAGACACAGCCCAAGATCACTTAGCTAGGATTAGAATCCAAGTCTCCTGACTCTTAATCCCGTTGTTCTCTTGCCACTAAACTATGTTGCTTCTCACAACGTAAGAACTGTCTTCACATTTCTAGAGAGTCAGGAAGTAGAGAATGTTCAACAATTTGTTCTTCTGCAGCTTCACTAAGGACAGAACAAGAGGACATGGGTCACATTTGAAAACGAGAGTGCTGGGTTATGTCCTGTTGGTGAGGACTGTTAATTAAATTAGCAGTGATAACCAAAGCTACATTTTAGAATCTCCAAGGCTCACAAAAATACACCTCCCATATCCAACTCAGGGACTCCCAACAAAGTCTTGTGTGTTGCCAAATTGAGTAACTCTACAGCATGGCTTTTTGAGTCCCTACTAGTCTTCCATTGCTTTATTTAGAAAAAAGCATTTCTTGGAGCATGCTTCACAACTTCATTTTGATTCATTGTTTCAGAGAAAAAAGACCGTGGTGCTTATCTGATCATGAGAAACACAAGTATCAAATAAATAAGACAAGAAATTTGGAACCACATCCTGATCTGAGAATTCCCCAATGTGTAGAGGAAGTTAGCAGTAATGTGTGTGCTCTGGAATAAGGTCTTAGACAATTCAAAGACCCTCTAGTGTTCATGGCTCCATAAGGGTAAAACTATAAAAATTTTGTAAGAGTTGGGTCTAGAAAACAAGTTTTCACATAGCCGAATTCAGTCTACATTCCCTTCTCTGATTTTATGGCAATTTGGAAACCAGGATACCCAACAGTTTTAGTGCTAGATTTGAATCACATTCTACTGAGAACTACCAAAACCACACCTACAGAGCTCATGGAAAGTTGAGTCCCAAAGATTCCTTATCCTATGGGACCCTCCCTCAGAATTAAGTGAGAGCCTGGTGCCTTGGGGTCTCAGTTTAAGCTCAGTTTCCATGAGTTGAAATGTTTGACCTGTTTCCCCCACAGTTCTTTGTCTTGGATGTGGTCATTAATTTCCGTCGCCTCAGTGAGGGGGATCTGTTCACTCAATTACGAAAGATAGTCAAAATGGCTGACAATGAGGAAGAAAGGTTACCACCGATTGGTCTGCTGACGTCAGATGGGAGAGCAGAATGGGCTAAGGCCAGGACCATCCTTGTGAAAGGTTAGCAGCAGCATGAACAACTGTCTCTTCATCCTCATCCTCATTGCCTTTCATTCTTTGGTGGTTGTGGTGGCTTCTATTCTTCAGGGATCCAGGGGAGAGAATGAGGATAGTGCCACTAAAAACATCCCCATCATTCATAACTCAAGCCTCCATTCTGCTCGTGATGGAACTGGAAACAATACTGTCAATATCAGTGCGATCTCTGAATATGAAGAACAATGGCAAATCCATTTGCAGATACAGTTTTCACCCAATAATATTTCAACCACCTTTTTTAAAGAGACTAAATAGCACTTGGAAGTACATAGGTATGTAGGACATGTGGGTATTTTTGTTCAATGGGAAGTTATTAGCCTTTTTTCAGGGCTGGCAGTAATTGTTGAGGGTTTTACTAGTGAGCAAAAAAAAAAACACTATGGTGATTTTCAAAAAACCCCAAACACCTTCAAACTGGAATCCTAGAAGTGCCCAGCGGCAATTTTTAGACACCTCAGTATCTTCAGCTTTTTCCTTAATGAGAGACCAATTTGCCAGCTCCTTCAGGCCCTGTTCTGGTCCTGGTACTTTGGACTGACAGTACTTGGTATTTCTCTGGCACACTAGCCATTGTTCTTTGTCAACTAAATCCTTGGGACTTACAGAGGAGAAAACACTCTTTTTAAAATAAATTTGAACCCTTCTCCTAAATAAACCTGAACTGCCTCTTTTATTCAAACCCCTATCTAGCTGAATGGGAATGACTTGCAATGATCTCTAGTTCTGATTCCTGGGTAAAGGAAAATTGATTCCTAGGAAAACAAGGCAAAAGGCTCCAGAAGTACATATCTCCATCACATACTATATTTAAATCAATTTGACAAATGTCAAGTACCTAAGTGAAGCAAGATGTTGAGTGGAGAAATCAATAGACCAGAAGTCAAGACACCTGAGTTCTTGTCCCAGTTTGGCCATCCATTAAAATCCATTAGATTGTAAGCTCCTTGGGTGCAGAGACTGTCTTTTGTCTCTTTTTACATCCCTAGCATTTAGCAGAGTGGCTGGCACATATGAGATGCTTATTAAATGTTTACTGATTGATTGGTTGATTATTAGCCACTGACTAATCATGTGACATCCAGCAAGTCTCTTAATGTGTCCCTGGTTCTCGATTTCCTTATCTGTAAAATGTTGGTGTTGAATGAGGCTGTGTCATAAGATCGCTCTTGGCTTGTAAGAGTCTTGTAAGTCAACAAGTCCTATGTACTAGCCATTGTATAGGTTGCAAGTATAAGTTAGAGTCCCTTTCTTAAAGGAGTGTACAACAAATGTAAATCAAGACATATATACATGAGACAATACTGATAGTATTGTCTCTGATAGTAACTGATAGTAACAAAAATATTTGACTAAGTACCAAGTAAGACTTCAAGTGTTGTTGATGTCTGGAAGTGGGAAATACTGCTTCAGGCTAAATTAGGAAAGTCTTTTTGGAAGACATATAAAGGCTTGATCCTTAAGGATAGTTAGGATTTGGATAGGCAAAGAATAGTGGGAAAGTTATTGGAGGTAGAAAATAGTATGAATAGAAATGCAGAGACAGGAATATTTAAGCCATTGTCCAGCTAAAGTGAAAAATTGTGGAAAACTGGAAGAAAAGCCTGGGAAATACTTACTAGTAAGTCCTATTTCTTTATTAATAGGTCAGTATTATTGTTTTCATTTCATCTAATCATATTTCTCTGGAATTATAAATCAGTAAATATGTATGAATTGAGGCCCAGTTCTGACTTGGGAATTGTGCTGAATACAAAGAAATATGACACATAGTCCCTGCCCTCAATGAATTTAATAAATTACCGAGATCTTGAAAGTTAATAACTCTCTCAAAGGGGTACTATTACCTTCTGTTATTTTCCTTCTTCTAGAGGGTTATCAAAATAATAGGCTGTGCTATTATTTTCAATTTTGTTTCTAATTTAGTGAGTACTCTGGCCCATACCATTTCTCTCTCCTGAATGGTCAAGATTCGGTATCAGATTTAAATTTTTAATCTGTACTAACTGAAATTCATTAAGTTACATTTCCTAGAATCACAGAATTGGAAGGGATGGGAAAGCAGTGTAGAAAGTGGAAAAATCAATGGCTTTGAAGTCAGCAGTGGCTGACCTTTGCTGCCTTGTAATTTTGCATAATTCACTTAATCTCTCGGGGCCTCAGTTTCCATATTTGTAAAATGAGGGTTTTTCTAAAACTAGAAAAACCTTTAAGGCCTTCTATCTCCAAATCAATGATCCTATTATCCTTCAACTTCAGTTGTCATGTAAGTAATAATGCAAACACTACACAAAATGAATTTCATCTACAACATCCTCAACAAATTGTCATATCTTCTTTCCTAGAAAACATTTAATAATGAGAAAGTCTGTCCCCAAGAGAGTCCATTCCATTTGATCTAATATTTCTAAAATGATACACTCCTTCTGGTATGGAAGAAACAAAAAGGAATGCAGAACTTGGAATTCTCCTGTATAATTAATCCCTCAGATTTTTATAGCATGAGTATGTGTTGACTGTAAGAACAAATTCAACAGGAGATCCATCACCAGTCCTCTCTCATCTTCCTGACAGCTCTTTTGCAATGGGTGGGGATCAGGATCCAAGCCTCAGGGCCAACATCTTGCAAAACTCAGGTATTTCTCTTGCTCCCTATGACTGGCCATCTCCCCTGCCTTTGTCTCTACCCTTTATAGATATGTCATGGCTTCATGAATGAACAGGTTAGTAGTTTATGTTCCACTCAAAAGTCTATTCCTTCCCTGCTTTTCTTCATTTATTGCCATTGATTTGAAAGAAACAAGCATTTATTAAGCACCTACTATGTTTCAGGAACTGTGCTAAGCAATTTACAAATATTATCTCATTCAATTCTCAAAACACCCTTGGGAGGCAGGTGCTATTATTATCCCTGTTCTATGGCTAAGAAAACTGAGGGAGACAGAGATTAAGTGACTTGCCCAGAGTCACATAGCTATTAAGTATTTGAGGCCAAATTTGAACTCAAGTCATCCTGACTCCAGGGCCAAGCCTCTATCTACTATCCCATATGATAAAAAGCTTTCCTCAGAAGATAAATGGAAGTTCCCTGCAATTGTATTTTCTTCCCAACTCTAACGTATTGGTCTGAGATAGCAACCTTTTAGGTCAGTGATTTCTCAATCTTTTCAAAGCTGTGATGCCCTAAAGTTATATGTCAGATTTTGTGAACCAAACCGTAAAATATCCCAGAAAAAAAATGTACTGTATAGCATAAACATATATACGTACATACACACATGTATTAGGATTTCCGTTAAATTATTTAAAATTTAATTATTTCCCTGAAAATGATTATAGATCCTTTGAGGTTACAAAATGTAGGGTTGGAATCATTAGGTCTAGTTACAGGAAGACATGTACTTTATCTCCAGACTCTACTGCCTGAACTCTCCCTCCCACTGATTCTCCTTGTATTTCTAATTCCATGAAATCATTTATTTGGTCAATCCAGTCTATTATTTGATGTATTTCAATGTGTCTTGCTGTCCAAACCAGACCAGATGCTTCTCTGCGGCAATGACATATCCACATGGTGGTAAGCCCAAAGTAAGCAAAAATAACTTGTTGAACTGAATCACACTGAATCAGATTCAATTCCATTCATGCTCTACGAGGCATACCCTCTCCCCAGTCACAGACAATTCAGTTCAGGTCACAAAGTTACTAAAGTTACTAAAAACCTACTCTATCCAAGGCCCTGACCACATAAAGATCAAAATGAAACCCTCACTGTCTGGAAAAAGTTACACTCTACCAGAAGCTCTGACAAAACACTTCCTCCTCAAACACAAATAAGATCCTCTCAATAAGTTTTCTTCCTGAAATCCTTGCTAACCTACTTAAGTAGCAGAAGAAGATGAAATACTGAATATTATAAAACATGAAGACATTCAAGAAGAGAAAGGCAGTTGAAAATTTCCTCTAGTGAAAGATGTATTCCAATTTGTGTGTGTATGATTTCAAGTGAGAAGCCATTGCTGAAATTAAAGTATTATAAAATTTAGAGCTGAAAAGCATTCTGAGATCATCTAGTCAGTCTGCGGTTATGTTAGAGAGGAAGACACTGAGACTCGGAGAGGTTAAGAGACTTGACCACTCTCACCAAGTATTGGCAGCACCAGAACTATAGCCCAGGTCTACAGATTTCCAGACCTTTCCTCTTTTCTCTCCATTACACTGGAAGAAAAGCCTGCCTTGCAGAGCCACTTCATTATTTCAAATGGAAAAAAAAGGATTCTCATCTTTTAACTTCTTGGTCATAACAGTTCTATATTTCCGAAGCAGAATGGGAAAGTAATTACTCAAATGGACCCATAATCTTATTGATTTGGAAGTCTACTCCAACAGTGCAGATTTCCACCCATCCAGGCCTTCCTATCCTATGTAGTTCTGACCCAGATTCTCTCCATAAGTATTTTTACTGGAAGGTCTACCCAACTTGCTGAAGCCTTGCTTAATTTCTGACATCTCAAGGGTATCTGTGGAGTGCTCTATCAGTCCAAACATTATTCCTCATTTTTGACACCACTGGCCCAATTACATCATTTATGCCTGTTCTTCTTTGAAAGTTCTAGTTGATCAAATGTTGCAACCTGCTCATACCTATTACCCTCTGTATGATATTCATTCTAATTCTTAGGAAACTGTTGTATTCCATGTTGGGTCATGAAAAACAAACATTTATTGAGCACCTATTATGTGTAGAACACTCTGATAGATGCTGGAGACATTAAAAATACCCTCAGTAAGGCAGGCAAAGAACAACAATAGTTTGCCACTCCATGCCAAACCACCTTACTTGAGCTTTCATCTCCCTCCAATAGTCCACCAACATCTCAAATGATAATAATAATAGTAGTCTGCGTAGAGAACATTCAGAGTTGATAACAATCCTGTGGGTAGTGTATTCTTAGACCTATTTTACAGATAAAGAAATCTAGGTTTAAAAAGATTAAATAACTTGTTTACTATTATACAATTAGGGACAGAGCTAGGACTCTAAACCAGGCATTCTGAATCCAAAGTCAAGTGCTTTTTCTACTATACCACTCTGTCTCTCCAGACCAAAGGTTCTAGACTTGGGATCCTCAAACTTGGGGGGGGGGGGAAGAGGGAGGTTAAATTATTATTTTGATAACCTACACCATAACAGGCTTCCTTTGTAATCTTATGTATTTTATTTTGGGCATTTAAATACATTATTCTTAGAAGGGGTCCATAGGCTTTACCATATGGTCAAAGGGATCTATGACACAGAAAAGGTTAAGAACCCCTGCTCTAAACTAAGAGATACACATCATTACAACTGCTACCAGCTAGATTCTCCTCAATTATATTGGCCATGGTGTAGACAATACCTTCTTCCCTTGTTCAACCCAGATGAAAGTCAGTTTTTTTTCAAAAAGGAGATTTACTAGGTAGAGGATAGTAAGATAAAGCAAAACAAAATGCTATACCTTGATTTTAGGAAGCCATTTAAGAGACATAAAACATTTAACATTCATGATATCTTTATGAGCAAGACAAAGACATGGCAACTTCATGATAATAGTTAAATGGATTAGTAACTGGATGAATAATGAGTGTTGAGTTATGGATTGATGTGAAATTGAAAGGGGGTCTCTAATAGAATGTCCCAGGAGTTTGTCCTGAATTCAATTCTGCTCAAGATTTTTATTCAAGACATTAATGAAGACATCAAATCTGTGGATGACATGAAGCAAGAAGGTACACTTAATAGGAGTTGGATGTCATAATCAGGATAAAAATATCTCAGACTGAAACCAACACAGAGATATTTAATTTGGACAAATAATATAAAATCTTATGCACAAATTTAAAAATACAAAATATAGGATAGGGGAGACGTGGCCGCATAGCAATTTCTCTGGAAAAAAAAAGACCTCGATGTTTTGGTAGCTTGCAAGGTCAATGCCAGGTCAAATACACCCAGTTCCTTGTACCAATCTTCATAAGGTGATTTTGAGTTTCTCATCATCCTGTTCATATTCCTTTGGATGAATTCTAGCTTGTCAATGTCCTTTCTAACACATGGTACCCAGAATCAAACATAATAATCCAGATGTGAGCTGATAAAGGCAAAGAACAATGGAAATACTCCTTCCCTTGTCCTAGATGCTAAAAAATTGCATTAGGGTTTGTTTTGGGGTTGCCACAGCACAGTACCTGGCACATAGACAAATGCTTCTTGATTTGACCTAAGTTCAGGGTAGGGAGAAATCACTGTAGGTTTGGACCACCTGGGAAAGCTTCACGGAAGAGATGAGATTTGAACTAAGAATAGAACCAAGATAAGTAGAGAGAGAGAGGAGGAAATGGGAGGGAGAGAGATGCAATGATGCTGTGAACAAAGGCACCAAACTAAGAAAATGCATATTATGTTCATCACAGAGCTAGTAGATTAGTTTCATTGAAACATACAATGTGTATGGAAGTATTGGGAGAAAAGATTGGAGAGGTAAATTGGCACAGATTCTAGAGGACTTCTATCATACCATTTTCTCATACCTGCTCCTCTCTATTTCCATTGCTTTGAAATCTTTTTCTAATTGTTGTGTTCTGAGCTTGTTTTACCATCTTAACTGTGATATCTGCCATTCTATTTTCTATTGTATTAATATTGTATTCCATTGTATTGTATTCTATCTTCTATTGTATTTAGTCCTACTTTTGTGTCCATTAATATTTTCAAATATTTTCTGTTTTCCATTTTGCTGAATTTTGTCATAATTTCCTCTAGAGTTTTATTAGTTGCACTCATTTTTCCTTTTAATTTCTCTCGTTCCTCCCCCCCATGCCTTTCTTTTATTCCTTGACTGTGTCTGTTATATATTTAACAGTATTCTCTGGGGATTTCTTGAATTCTTTCTCATAATACTCTTGATTTTGTTTTGGTATTCCTTTCTTCCAATGTTTCCCATATCCCCCCACCCCCACTTCTCTTGCTCCATATTTTTACTTATTGCATGGGATTTCTTTAATTTGATAATTATTTTTGATGAACTTAAATTTTCTGTTGAGAATTTCTAGCAATTTGCTTCTTTTTGTCATTTCAATTGATATTTTTGAGAAAAAATCATGAAGGACCATGCTCTCTCTGCCCTGTTATTCTTTCATCTTCTGGGTAGTCTCCTTTATATCTCTGGTGGTGCAGGCATGCTGTTCACTCTTCTGGGAGGAAGGGAAAGCACCTGTGTCACTATAGTAGAGCTAATCTTCACCCCATAGGGTGCAAAATCCAACACAGCAAATGCTTTTGCCATCCTGATCAATTCTAGTTTCACTTTCTCTGCTGAATCCTATAACTCACTTCCCCATAGAAGGTTTATAATTTTAGGAAAGCCAAGGTGTATGAATCCTCAGACTCTTGGAAGATCCCCTTGCCCCTTAATTTGTCATTCCAGATATCTCCATTCCTGTTTTCATCATTGAAGTAAAGGCTTTGCTCAGAATGAGGAAAAATCAACTTCACGTTCTAACAAAATGGTCATACTTCAATGCTTGCTTCAACCAAACTGAAGATCTCTTCTTTGTGAGTGCACCCTCCCCATGGTATAATTCAAAATCCTTCCATGCTTTTTCATCCTGTGCATCTCTAGTCCAAGCCCTCTTGTAAATCCCCCATTAATGTGTTTGGCTAGTTTGCTCTAGAGTTTTTAACATGATGAAGGTACCTATGCAGCATGTGTTGTTTATCTCTTATAACAGTAATAATAATAACAATTATAGCACTTTAAGGTGTGTAAAATTCACAAATATTATTTCATTTGATCCTCAAAACAATATTGCTATTATTGAGTGCTATTATTATCTCCATTTTACAGTTGAGAAAATTAAGACAGATAAGGGTTGACTTGCCAAGATCACATAGCTAGTAAGTGTCAGAGACAAGACTCAAGTTCAGATCTTCTTCAGTCCAAGTCTAGAGCTCTCTTGTCCTTCACTACTATGTAAATCATTTTCATGTCATATGTCTCTTTGATGACATCTTTATATCATTTCTTTGCTTCATTAGTAATATTCTGTAGGCTACGCACACCCACTATGCATCTCTCTATTGCCCTTTGGGTGAACAGTGACTTTGATTCATCAGAGATTGTGGTATTCCATGATTTGTAGCCATTTAGCATCACCAGAATCATACTGGTGTTTTAAAAGATGGGTTTTTGTTCCAGGGAGAAGCTTGTAGTCATTAAAAGCACTACACAATTTCCCTAATGCAATCCACTCCACTCTCTTCCTTCTATTCAATTCTGGACCAGATTCATTGGCCATCTGTAGTGTCAGTCCTGTTAGAATAAAATTAAATAGATGAAATTTGGTTTTGGCATCCTTCCTCCTCCTCCTTCAGTCCCTCTCCTCCCTATCTACTTGTTACAATTAGAAGTAAAACTGATAGACTAGTTCTTGCTGAGGTATTAATGGTTGATAATAGCTTAAGATAAAAATAATAATAGCTAGTATTTATATAGCACTTTAAGGTTTGCAAAGTGATTTTACATGGTTTTTAATATATATTTTCACAACTATTCTGTGAAGTAGGTGCTATTTTTGTCTTCATCTTACAGATGAGGAAACTGAAGGTGAGAAAAGTGAAGAGCTTTGCTAATAGTCATACCCATAGTATCTGGGGCAGGATTTGAACTCAGGCCTTCCTCACTCCAAGTCCAATGCTCTATCCACTATATTATCTAGCTACTTGGGATGGGTATTAATACTTAATTTTTTTTTTACTTTGTCCCCTCCTCAAAAAATTGGCTTTCGATCACTGTTTCTCTTAATCTACCTTCCCTCTTACCACCACCCCCTTTTCTCTTAGCCCCTTCCCCTCCTACTTCCCTGTCAGGTGTGATGAATTTTCACACCCAACTCTTTGTGTATGTGTGGGTATGTGTGGGTATTCTTCCCTCTTTGAAACAGTTCAGATAAGAGAGAGGTTCAAGTGTTGCCTGCTCCCCCCATTGTAAACACTCTTTCTTAAACACTTCTTTTGTGTGAGATAATTTTCCCCATTCTTCTTCCTTTCCCCTTCTTACAGTGCTTTCTTCTTTCTCACTCTTCCATTTTTTTAGATCGTTCCAAAATAATAGACTTACGCTCTAAGTAGTGTGGGTAGCCAAGAAAGCTAAAAGAACTCCATTTTGTCTGTAGTTCCTCTGATTTGCCCAACTCTGTATTGCATCTTCTACCCTGTCTGTGACCTTCCTTACTGTTGAAACAACAAGGACAGTCCTATCTATTAGGGTGGGATTACGAGAGATAGCTAACCAGAAGATAAGCCTTTCCAGTTACTAGCCCAGCAACAGATCTAGCCAATCAAAAGACACTGCCTCCCCTCTTCCTACCCTGTGAGCCCCTCCAGCAATAGCCTTGTTCAGTCTTAAAGTACCCCATACCCAATTTACCTCCTGCCTAAATTGAAACCTATATAAGCTTTGTCCTTTTGTTCCTTTGAAGAGTCTTTGCCCATGTAGGTGGGGCCCCTTGATGTCAAACTCAATATATGCTCATTGGTTCCTAAATTTATGATATTGAGTTTGGTTATGGTTTAGGTTTGGAGTTTTGGTTCTGATTCTGGTTGTGGTGGCATAACAATTTTACCCACAGTAGACACCTTTTAACTTCCCTAATAATGACAAAGTTCTTCAGAGTTACATGTATCATCTTCCCATCTACGAATGTAAGCAGTTTAAGTTTATTAAGTTCTTTATGACTTCTCATTCATATTTACCTTTTTATGCTTCTCTTGAATCTTGTATTGGAATGTCAAATTTTCTATTCAGTTCTGGTTTTTTCATCAGGAATTCTTGAAAGCCCTCTATTTCATTAAATATTCATTTTCCCCATAGGATAATACTCAGTTTTGCTGGATAGGTTATTCTTGGTTGTAATCCTAACTCCTTTGCCTTCTGGAATATCATATTCCAAGCCCTCTGATTCTTTATAGTAATAGCTGCTAAATCTTTGTGTGATCCTGCCTGTGGTTCCACATATTTGAATTATTTCTTTCTAGCTGCTTATAGTATTTTCTCCTTGACCTGAGAGCTCTAATATTTGGCTATAATACACCTGGGAGTTTTCATTTGGGGATCTATTTGAGGAGGTGTTCATTGGATTCTTTCAACTTCTGCTTTACCCTCTGGTTCTATGATATCTGGGCAGTTTCCTTTTATAATTTTTTGAAGTATGATGTATAGGTTCTTTTTCAAAAATTTTGGTTTTCTGGTAGTTGAATAATTCTTAAATTATCTCTTCTTAATCTATTTTCTAGGTCAGTTGTTTTTCTGATGAGATAGTTCACTTTTTTCCCATTTTTTCATTCCTTTGACTTTGTTTTAATTTTTTTTTTTGATGTCTCATGGAGTCATTAGATTTCACTCGACCAATTCTAATTTTTAAGGAGCTATTTTCTTCATTGAGGTTTTATACGTCTTTTACCAATCTGTTAATTCTCCTCTCATAATTTTCTTTCATTGCTCTCATTTCTTTTCTTGATTTTTCCTTTACCATTCTTATTTGATTAAAAAAAAAGTTTTTTTGTTCTTTTTTTGACTCTTCCAGAAAATCTTGTTGGGTTTGTGTCCAATCTACTTTTTTTTTTTTTTGCTTTTTGGTGAGGCAATCAGGGCTAAATGACTTGCCCAGGGTTACACAGCTAGTGTCCAGTGTTTGAGGCTGGATTTGAACTCAGGTCCTCCTGACTCTAAGGCCAGAGAGCTATCCACTGTGCCACCTGGCTGCCCCTCCAATGTACATTTTTCTTTGAGGCTTTGCTTGTAGATGTTTTCAAGTCTTTCTCTTCTGAGTTTATGTTTTTAACTTCCCTGCCACCATAGAAGCTTTTTATGATCAAGTTTTTTGTTGTTGTTTGCTCATTTTCCAATCTATTTCTTGATTTTGGATTTTATGATAGAGTTGTGCTCTGCTGCAGGAGGATAGTTAGCCTGAACTTCTGTAACTCAATCTGGGGGATTTTAGGTTTTCAGTACTTCCAAGGCAGTGTGATCTGGAGAGAAGTCTGGTCACTGCCCTCCTCCTTGCACTCTGGTCCTTACCCAGGTAGGACCCCTGCTCCCTTGTGACTGTGACTGTTCTCTGCCCTTGAATTGTGATCTGGAACAGGGTAATAGGTTATTGAGCTGTGAAATGGCACAGGAGTTCACTGGACTCTTTTTCTAACGATTTATTTAGTTGCCTTACCATCCCTGTGCAGCATGCCTACAAGACCCATAGCCAGTGTCACTTTCACCTCAGCTAGCATGCTGTGCTCCTGGCAGCCCTCACCACAGTGTCCACAGACCTCTCTAAGCTGTTCTGGGCTGGAACACTGACTCACTCTGACTTTTGTTGGCTTTTTTGCTCAGAATTCAACTTGGTATTTTAAGATTTTTTTTGTAGGAAAGATTTTGGGGGAAGTTTGTAGTTATGACCCTTCACTCTGCCATACTGACTACCCATGGCATTAATACATTCATAAGAGACTTTTCAAGATTAAAAAAAAAAACTTTGAAATCCTAAAGAGGCCAAGGGTTGTAGCACATGCCTATAATTCCTGTTACTAGGGAGACTGAGACTGAGAGATTTCTTGAGCTGGAGATTTCTGAATTATAGGAGGGATAAAGTCAATTCAATGCCCATATTAAGTCCAACACCAATACAGTAAGCGTCCAGGAGCAGAGGGGCCACCAGAATGCTTAAGGCGGGATGAACTGACCTAGGTCAGAAATGGAGCAGGTCACAGCCTCTGTGCCAGTCAGCAAGTTAGATTGGGTTGATGAGTGGCCACCACACTCCTAATCTGAGTGAGCTAGGAAGACCCTATCTCAGAAGAAAGGAAAGAGATAAAGAAAGAAGGAAGGAAGAAAAAAGAAACAAAGAAAAAGAAAACAAAGGAGAGAATGAACAAAAGGAGAGGAGGGGGGAGTGGGAGAGGGATTTAATAGTGATATTTAAAACCAGGGAGATCTCCCTGGTCCCTCACACCACCTCTTTTTTTAATTATTGAAACTTAAATACACAATAAGAAAAGAAAAAGAAAGATATTATAAACTTAAATATTGAATCTTAAATACAAAATAAGAAAAGAAAAAAAGCATGTTGTGTACACAGCAGAATGTAAGAGAGGATTTAAAACATACAGCAATAAATTTCTATTTCAAGAAAGCCTATCTAACACATACTATGCATTGTGTTGAGAGCCGTCCATCTTCTCTTTGCTTCCTTGTTAGTTTTCTTTTGTTTTCTGCTGTGCACTTTTTACTTTGTCCTTTTTCCCCACTTCCTGCCCTCCCCTAAGAAGGCTATAATTAAGTATGTATATATTTATGTACAGAAATAGATACATAGATACATACATACATATATAAACATATACTTTCCCTAACAAATTCTACTTCTGATCTTTGTTTTTATGTTTGTGCATATTTCTTATTTCCTATCCTTCCTAACTCCTTTACTTTACTTCTGCCTGCTACTTTGCCCTCCTATCATTTAACCAATCCCCCCTCCAAGAGGATATATATACATATATATGTATATATTGTTCCCTCTTGAACCCATTCCCAATGAAAATAGGTTTCCAGAACAGCCCTCCTCCCCCATCTAATTCCTCTGTGTCAGTTCTTTCTCTTGCACCTCATTTGTATAAAATAATCACTCTTTTTACTTGCTCCTAAAGGGTTTTACTTTTTAAAATCATATCCTACTCAGGTTTGCCTCGATCTTTTTTTTTTGAACTACCCAATTACTAATAACAATCTTAGACATACGTTTTATATTTTACATACATAAAAGTAAACAGTCTGTCCTTATTGAGTACCTTGTAATTAGTCTTTGGTGTGTACCTTATATTTCTCTTGGCTCTTATATGTCAGATCTTCTATTAGGTTCAAGTTTTTTTTAAACAAAATCCTGAAAGTCTGACAATTCATTAAATATCCATTTTTTTCATTCAAGATTATGCTTAGCTTTGCTTGGTATGATATTTTTGGCTGGAACCCCAGTTCTTTTGCTCTTTCATATATAGTGTTTCAAGATGCTAGGTCTTGTGTGATTGTGTGTACCACATCCTTGAGCTGGGGGTTTTGGAATTTGACTATAATATTCCTATTGGTTTTCTTCATGGGATCTCTTTCATATGGTGATCAGTAGATTTTTTTCTATTTCTACTTTCTCATATTGTTCTAATGCTTCAGGACAATTGTCTTTAATTATTTCTTGTATTATTGTATCAAGATTCTTTTTTTGATCATAACTTTTAGGTAGTCCATTTTCTCTTCTTGATCTGTTCTCCAGATCAGTTGTTTTTCTTATGAGATGTTTCACATTCTCTTCTATTTTTCATTCTTTATATTTTTTTCATTATTTCTTGACCTCTTACAACTTTGCTGCCTTCCCCTTACCCAGTTCTGATTTTCAAGGAGTCATTTTCTTCCTTGAGATTCTGAATCTTCAGGTACCTAGGTGGCACAGTGGATAGAGCACTGGCCCTGGATTCAAGAGGACCTGAGTTCAAATTCAGCCTCAGACACATAACACTTACTAGCTGTGTGACCCTGGGCAAGTCACTTAACCCCATTGCCTAACCCAAAAGAAAAGAGATTCTGGACCTCCATTTCTAATTGGTTGATTTTCTTTTCATAATCTTCCTGTTTTTCTTGGATTGTTCTTTTTTTGTTTTTTTTAGTTTTTCCTCAATCTCTCTCATTTGATTTGTAAAGTCTTTTTAAAGTTCTTCTATTAATTCTTTTTGAGCAGGTACCCATTTGACATTACTCTTTGGGGTAGAAGAGGGTTTCTTTGCTTCAGTGTCCTCCTCTGTAGATGAACCCATTTTCTCTATTCCCCTAGTAACTTTTTATGGTTGGATTCTTTCTCCTTTGCCTGTGCATTTGTTTTTTATTTTGTAGTAGCTTAGTTTTATAATCACCTCTAGTCCTGGGGTATGGGGGATGGTGCCTCTGTCCTCAGATCCTCCTTCAGTTCTTCCCTCTGGCCTGGAACTGGAACCAAGACCTCTAGCCTCCTGTCAGTGTCCACAGCTGGCAGCATCCCCACTCCACTGGTTCTTCACTCACCTAGCATGTGCTGGTTCCTTCTCACCCTGCCCCATCTCCACAGCACAGCTGGGTCTGGCATTCCTTGTCAGCAGAGGTTCCTTTGATCTTCCCTGGCTCAGACACCCTCACTGTCCTGGGGTAAAAGTTCCCATGGGCTGGGTCCGAGGTAGCACCTCAACCCAGCTAATCCCAGGGCTTGCTGCTTGTTGTTTAAGTAGACCTCAGACCTACGCTGGAGATATTTACTCTTCACAGGACCAAATCTTGTTCTGGGACTTTTCTTCAGATCTTCTCCAATCGTCCCAGGAGGACCCCTGTTATGCCCCTACTCACTTATTTTTACCATGCTGTATTCATCCTGAGGCACTATTTCATCTCTTTTGTAGGAGAAAATCTTGAGAGCTTGAAATTTTCTGACCTATTCTGCCATTTTCCCAGAATCCTCCTCCACATCCTCTTGATTACCACCTATTTATAAGGTTATCCCAAATTAGATTGTCTTACATCACCATTATTTCTCTTGATCTATAGCCCAATATTGCATGTGAACTTGGACCTGTAAAATTATAGGTGGCTAGAACTTTTTGGAAGGAAAAAAAAACATACTCACTTCCCCTTGTTTCATACAGGCAGTTGATACAAGATTGGTACAGCTGAAGATGAGGGGGGTAGACAAAGCTTTATTTCCATGCTAGACTTCTCTGGCCATAGCATGAAATCCTGAATGTTGATCAAGCAGATCAGTTTAGGGTTGGAGAGCCACCAGTCCCACTGTTTTTAGTAGTGAGCATTATGTTTAGGGCAAGGAGACAGGAAGCACCATAGAGGTCTCAGAAGGAATTTCAAATCCCTGAGTAGTTGGTAAATTTCATTCAGATCTATTGCCATCTAACCATGAAGGCCAGGCTGTTTCTGGGCCCAGGATGAGTTGATAACATTTATCCTGGTTTGGATATTTAATAAAGCAATTGTTCCCTGAGTCTGGAAGATAGCAGTGTCAATTTATGGGAGAAGAATGAAAGAAACAGAAAATCCTTACAGAATACACCAGTATTTCCTGGAAACCTGCCATGGTGATCCCTATAAAACACATATTTTTGAAGCAGATGCCCTCTGGGTTACATGATGTCCCGTAAATATTTACATCAACAGGAGTCAATTATAACTGAGCCATTCCTGGCAAAGGTCCATAAAAAAGCAAAGAAAGAGCTGACAAAGCAGGGCACACATACTTTCAATAGGATGCGATATCATGGCATGGAAACTAATCAAGATGAAGCCAGTATTTGCTTTATGAATTTAATTCAGAGACATGGATGACAACTACCTTTACAGTAAAATCCTTGAACAAAATAAATGGAATTCTTTATGGAATCAGTCCAGCAGACAACTCTCTGGCTATTGTGATTGAATACACATTTCTTCATGTCTTTGGGAAACCAGGGTCTGAATCTCTACTTTCCCTGATGAGGGAATAGAATTATGCTTATATGTGCACTAGAAAATAAGCATCCAAACCAAGTCTGGATAAATCTGAATTTATCCTTTTCTTGATGTTTTATAAGGAATAAACTCTCATTTGGAAGCTCTGGCTTCCTGAACTGGATAAGTACACTGAGACTAAGTTAAGATGGTAAGTGAAATGAGATCATGTGCTTCTCAGAAATTCTCTCTTTCCGAAGTTAGCATCCTTAGTTTACATAAAAGCTTTTTTATAGACTGTCTTCTAGATCTTCAATACCATCCTTTTCTTTCTCCTCTGTGAACTTGCTCCATCAATTATCCCCTTTTGCATCTCTAATTTCTGCTTCTCTACTACTGTTCTTTCCCCTTGGCCTATAACTATGCTCAAGGCTCCCTAAGCCTTAAACACAAGCACACTTTCCCTTAACCCCCAAATCCTCTCAAGTTATCATTCAATCTGCCAGACTTTAGAAAAAAATAGTCTACCCTCACTGATTTTTACTTCCTAACCACCTACTCCTCAACCTTTTGCAATCTGGCTTTCTTCCCTATCACTCAATTGAAACCACTCTCTCCAATGTTCCTAGTGACCTCATTATGCCTAAATCCAATGGGTTTTCTCTGTTCTTGTTCTTGACATCTCCACAGCACGATGCTATTAACCATGCCTTCGCTAACATGTCATCCTTTCTCTCCCATGGCACTGCAATCCCATTGTTCTCTACCTAACTGTTTGACCATTTCTGCTTTGACCAGTCTTTCTGCTCCTTACCTCCGAGTGTTCCTAAGTGTCTGTTCTTGGCCCTCTTCTCTCTCTCCATTCCCTTCCTTTGGGATCTCATTCACTTCTTTGGCTTCAATTACCACCTCTTTGCAGGTAGTTTCCACATTTATGTAGCCATTCTAAATCCTTCACCCTTGAGCACCATGATCCTGTGTTATCATTTACTTTCTAAAGAAATCTACTGAGAAGTTTTAATAGAAACTCAAACCAATTTCACGTTTAAAACTGAACTCAACTCCCCAGACTTCTCTACTTCTTTTGATGGTACCACCATTCTCTCTGTCACTTAGAAGGCTAAAAACTTGAGAGCCTTCTTTGAATCTTCCTTTCCTCTGTCCAGTAAGATATCTGTCAACTCATAAACATTATCTCTTCTTTTCCATTCTCATAGAAACCACCTGACTTTAGGCTTTCATCTGCCTCATCAGATAGCTAAATGGTGTATTGGTTAAAGCACTGGACCTAGAATCAGGAAGATTTAAGTTCAAATCCAGCCTCGGACACTCACTAGCTGAGTGACCCCAAGCAAATCACTTCACCTCTCTCAGCCTCAGATTCCTTATCTCCCAGGGTTGTTGTGAGGATAAAAAGAAATCATATTTGTAAAGCCCCTCTCTATTCAAGAATTTTCAAAGATTTCTAATTGTCTGACAAATAAAGCATAAATTCCTTATATTCAAGGTCTTCCATAATCTGACACCAACCTACCCTTTTTATCATTTATTACTCTCCTTTATATATTTTACATCCCAGACAAACTGAGTCACTCATGAATTCTTATTCTTGTCCTGTCCTCTCCCATCTCTGTGTTTTTACTCACACTATCCTCCATGAAAGAGTCAATATAGTGGAGTGGGAAAAGTCAAGATCTGTTCTTTTTAACCCATGTGACTCTAGTCAAGTCATAACAGACATCAGTTTCATGATATATAAAATTAAGGTGTTCAATTAAATGACCTTCAAGGTCCCTTCAACCATCTTTGATCTACCACCATTGTCTGATGGAGCTCTTCTATTGCTTCAAGGCCTAATCAAGGTGTCACCTCCTCCATGAAGCTTTCCCCAACACCCTCAAGTTGAAAGTAATAGTTTTCTCTTCATCATATTGCCTGAATCTACTTCAAATTAGCACACACTTCCTTGTACCGTAGTCATTCATGCATATGTCTTCCCCCAATACCACCATTAAATTGTAAGTTCCTTGAGGGCAGGGTCTGTAGTGTATCCATCTTTGTGCCCCAAGCACATAGGGTAGTACTTGCACATAATCAATATATCAAAGATGTGTTATTTCATCAGTGTAAATAATCCCTCCATTGGTGCAGACTGCATCTTAGTAAAGTTGCTACAGCTTTTAAAAAAATGCATCATTCTATGGCAAACCTGGGGCTGAGTCTTTTCAGTCTCAACTAGGTTGGTTCCTGGATGCCAGGCCTGCAATCAGAGTCTTTTCTGTTTTGTGAGACTTTCCAGAACTCCTGCTTTTTGAGAACCTGATGTCACCTTCATGACATTGGAAGAAAATTTTAAAGGAGGATATCCACAGCAGATGCTGGACAAATGTTTTTCCAATTGAATTAAATAGAACTGGTAATTCCCAGTGCCCTTTCCCTCCCATTTCCATCCCAATAGCCCCTCCCCAATCAAGCCCTCCTCTTACAGTTACCCCAGATTTAATTTACATCGTTCAATGCTGGAGAAGCCTCGATCTCCTTGAATTCTCTCCTCCTGGAATAATCATATTAAATCACATGACTTTACATCTCTGTCCAGAAGGACAATTGCCTTAAAATAGAAAGCGCTGCCAGCCTGCATTATACCCATCACTTTCACATCAACCCCCTACAGTTTTTAGAATCCCATCTCTCCCCACTCCCTGCACCTTTAGACATGGTAATAGTTTGAAGATGAAGATGCCAGTTTAGTGACACCTAAAAGATTGTGTCCTGTGAGTTGAACATCAGCCCCCGAGGAGGGCAAACAATGTAACAGAATAATTGCTGCATTCCTACTGATCCTATGCTTTTTCCATCTTCACGTCCATGCAGAAGCAGAGGAAACCATTTCTCTTTCTAATTCTCCACTGTGGTAGTCTGGAGAGCCTTTACCTTCCATTTGAAGCAGGGTCGTTAAATAATAGTCTCTGCTCGGAAATGAACGGGATCATGAAACCCTTGTGGTGGCTGAAATCTTTGTATTGAAAGGATCATTTTTCCCCTTGTCACTTAATCTGGGCTCTGATGGCAGAGCCGATAAGCCTGATATTACTCAACGCCCACCTCTTCCTATTAAGCAGTGGTTCTTTGGGACAAGATTGATTTACCATATTAAATGCCAGATGAGGGTGTAACAAGACAAACGGTTCTTGCCGCATTTTCCCCTTTGCCTGCTCCTTGTTTTCATTATGCCTGGATATGTTTTTTTTCTTCCTCTGGCCCAAGTCACGGTGGGTGAGTTTGGGTGCAGCTCATTTTCTTCTTTACATGATAAACTTGTCAGCATTTGACTGATCTACTCCCTGTGTGTGTTTGGGTTCATTTGCAAGGCCATTTTGCTTTTCCATTTCAGGCTCAGAATTCTGATTTTTATTCCATCTGATTAAATTGAGGCTCTGTCAAGCCTTCATCCACATTACCAAAATTTGTGTAACATTGGTTTCTGCCTATTAGGCATGGAATGCTAGGGTCTCCCATAAGCCATTTACACCCCAAGGGAAAGGAAGAAAAAGAGTCTCCTCCTTATTTCCAAATGTGCCCGCAGGATGCCCTTCTTTCCCAAGAAGTCATTATACTTTGTTTTTCTTTCCTGAGAGTGAGGGGCTGGCCAGAACCCAACACCTGTCTTGTGTAGAAATGGCCCTGCATTAATGAGTGTTTAAGTTTACTGCAGGCCCTTGACTGTAGGGACCATTGGGGTTTGCAAAAGGCCAAGAAAAGTGGCCTTAGCTCTCGGATGCCTAGAAGGCTTAGTTGGACTTTGTCCACTAGGCCTGGTTTTGAAGGGCACATAACTGTAGCAGGGCCCAGAGTTGGGACTTAATGGCTCATTGCACCCACATCAGGTCCAGGCCTGGCCAGGTTGTTATCTGGGCATGCAGTGTCAGAAGGAGTCTACATCAAATTCATGCTCTTAAGGTTCCACCTACACGTGTCCGATGGAGACCAGACATTCATTCAGCCAGCCTGAGTGAATGTACCCCTGGACCAAGGCAGCAGCCTCCTAACTGGTCTCCCTTCCTCCAATTTGTTCTGCAGATCACACCAGATTAAACTTCGTCACATTTTTACCATGTCACTCTCCAGCTGAGGATAAATTCTAAGTGCCTTGGCCTGGTATTCAAGGGTTTCTGCAATCTAGCTCCAACCTGTATTTCCAGTTTTATTCCCTACAACTTCTTGACAGAAAGCCTTGACTTTTGTCTATCACCTCCAAAAATAATTTGCATTTCCTCCTTTTCTATGTCTCATGCTGCCCCCTTACTAGAATGCCATACCCTACTCTACTATATCTCCACCTACCTAAGTGGAAGCAGCATGTACAATGAATAAAGTGTCCTTAGTCCTTATCCAATCCCTACGATTATGATTGTGAATCCTATACAGGGAGGTACATTGCAGTAGAAAGAACATCAGCTCTGAAATCAGATCACCTGGAATCAAGTTTCCTCTCCAGGGCTGACCACCAAATGATGCTGAACGAGTCATTTCACTTCTAGGAGGCTGGATGGTGAAGTGGTTGGCCTGAATGGCCTTGTAGGTCCCTCCAACTCAAGATCTGTGTTTTTAGGATCCTTTAAGATCTAACTCAAGCCACAACTCCTTGCTGAAATTCTTTGCCATTCCAGTGCACATTGATCCCTCCTTCCTATGAATCCCTAATGTACCTATCACCTGTACCTGACAGCTTAATACTCTGTCTTATTCTTTCATATCAAAGTGCTCAAAGAATGTAAAAGTTACAATTTGCCTTAGAGATCATATCATCCAAAGGCCCCATTTTTACAGATGAAGCAAACTGAGTTTAAGAGATGTAAAGGGTTTATAAACTCAAGGTCATAGAGTTCATAAATGACAGAACCAGCATTTGAACCCAGATCTTCTGATTCTAAGTCCAGTCCTCTTTTATAGCAGGAAAAAAGGACCATTAATAATAAATAAATTGTAATAAACAACAAAGTATAATAATAGCTACAATTTATATATGCTTTAATATTTACAAAGTACTTTAGAAATATTATCACATTTAATCTTCACAATAATCCTGAGAGTTAGGTGCTATTACTATTCCCATTTTACAAATGGGGGAAACTGAGATAGACCATGGTTAATGACTTATTCAGAGTCACACAATTTGTAAATGTCTGAGACTGGATTTGAACTTAGGTTTTCCTGATTCCAGAATATTCTATCTACTGCACCAGCTAACTACCAAATAGAAGTTGCTATTATCATTGGTGTCCTCTAACATCCTTTGTGTAATCCAGCTCTCCAACTATACTGGAAGCTCTTGAGAGAAGGAACTCTGTCTTCTCCTCCATCCCCCAGGACACAAAAGAGGCACTCAACACCAGCTTGTCCGTGAAAGCAAATAATAGGACCCATGCTTTAGGCAGTATTCAACAAAGTCAATCCATCAATGCTTTTTAGGTACCTCCTATGCACAAGCCACTACAATCAGCACCAAGGAGATAAAGATGAAATATGGCATGGTAGGCACAGCTCCTCCAAGCTTATAGGCTAACAGAAAGGATAAGCCACCTACATAAACAAGTACGATAAAAGGTTGGATGTGCTAAGGATAAAAGAAAGGTCCAGATAAGGTGTTATAAGAAATTTGAGGCAGGAGAGATCTCTTTTAACTGGAAAGATAAGGAGAGTCTTCATTTATATGGGAGGTGAAACCTGAGCTTGGCCTTAAAGGATTTCAATGGGCAAAAATGTGGAGGGAGTGCAGTCCAGTCATGGGCGAGCAGCCCAAAAAAATGAACAGAGGCAGGAGAATGTGGGTGGGGCAATATCTGGGAACAGTTAGCCATCTGCTTTTGATAGAATGTAGAATATGTGAAGGGGAGTAGGGTGAAATTAGGCAGGAAAGGTAGTTTAGAATCACACAGTGGAAGTCTGGAATGCTAGGTTAAGGCAACTATATTTTTTGTCTTATAGACAAAGGGGAAGAACTGAAGATTTTTGAGTAAAAGAGTAAAATGACCGGATCTTTGCATTAGGAAGATTAATTTAGCAGCTGTGAAGGATGGTTTGGAGAAAAGAGACCTATAGGAAAGAAAACCAGTTAGCTAGCTAACACAATAGTCTAGACAAGAGCTTAACTAGGGTGGTGACCACGTGAGCATAGAGGATGACAAAAATATTGTGAAGGCTGAATCAATAGACCCAGGGAACTGATTAGATGTGGGAAGTAAGGATGAGAGGATAGACAAGGGTGACTCTGAGGTTTCAAACCTGGCTTATTGGGAGGATTTCATCATAAGAAATATGGAATTTGGGGAGAGAAGCAAGTTTGGAGATGGAAAATGATGTACTCAAGTTTTGGACAGGTTGGTTTTAAACTACCAACACAGCATCCAGACAGAGACATCCAGTTAGCAGTCTGAAAAATGATCCTGAGATTTAAGGATTGACCAGAACCCAACCACCATCTTGTGTAGTAGAAATGGCGTTGCATTAGGCCCTTGCCTACAAAGTCCATTGAGGTTTGCCAAAATCGATTGCTCTGCCTTCTATAGCTACCAATCCACTGATACTGCTTTCTCCAAGGTAGTCAATTTCCTCTTAGTTTAAAAATCCATTTACCTGTTCTCATTCAGGCAGTCAGCAAACATCTACTAAGTGCTTGCTATGTGCCAGGCACTATGCTAAGCACTAGGGATAAAAATACAAGCAAAAAGAAAAATAGTTCCTGACTTCAAGAATTTTTCTTTCTTTTTTTTTTTTAATTCAAATTTATTTTATTTTCAGTTCTGAATTCTCTCCCTCACTCCCTCCTCCCCCACCCATTGAGAAGGTAATAAGCAAATAAATAAATAAATGAACCTGTTCTGAATATGTATACTCAAGCAAAACAATCTCATTAGCCATATCCAATAAAAAGAAAAGAAGAGAAAAAAGAAAACTAAAGGAGCTTCCATCTGTACTTTGAATCTCTCAGCTCTCTGTCTCTCTCTCTCTGTCTCTCTGTCTCTCTCTGCCTCTGTCTCTGTCTCTCTCTCTCTCTCTCTTTCACTTGTGAACACACAAAGGACCATGGGTCCTTTGTATCTGTGGCTGGTCATTGTGTTGATAAGGGGCTTACAAGCTAATGGAGTAAGACAACAGATCAAAGACAGATGAAAAGAAAGGGCATAGAGCAAGGTACTTATTGGTGGAGGGATAGCTCAGGGTCAACATCTAGAGTCAAAAGCAAAATCCTAAGAGGAAGGCAGGATAGTTGGCCTGAGCCTTTCCTCAAAATGGAGGTTCTGGGGGAAGAGGGGTACAGGGGCAGAAAGATGTTCCAGGGTAAGAAGACCATAGAAGCTGATGAAACTTCCAGGTTAAGAAAGCAGTTGAGGCATATTGTGGCAATGTCCAGAGAGTCAGAAAAAGAGCCAGTCTTCATCCTCTATTTCCAGGCCCAATCTTTTGGAAAGTTAGGAAAACCTGATTCTATAATGCTGCCTCAGACACCTCTGTGTGACCCTGAGCATTTAACTTCTCTCAGCCTCAGTTTTTTCACCTGTAAAATGGGGATAATAGTACCTACCTCACAGGGTTGTCATGAGGATAGAATGAGATAATATATGTAAAGTGTTTTGCAAACCTTAAAACACTATATGAATGCTATGTATTATTATTACTATTATTGTCCATCCAAGTAAGAGCACATTTGAGAAAGAGAAAGGGCAATAAAAAGGGAGAGGGAAGGCTTGATATTATATGGATCTGGGCTTATGAGTCTGAAGATCTAAGAAAATGTTGTAGCAATATAGTTGCTCTTCCATCATTAGGATTCTGTGGGGAAACTGCAAAGGAAGCATAGTAGTCTGGTAGGAAATTTTGCTTTTATAGGTCAGTTCCTTTCTGACATAGACTTAGCAGTTCAGGGCTTTCCTTAGCCTCCCACTATGACAAGATCAACCACATCCAGGAAATGCTGCATTGGGATCTACAGCCAGTTGGGGATTTGCATTTGGTGCTGGAGACATTTCTGTCCCATGACTAGGGCAGTGAAGATAGAGTGGGATGTTCTTGCCAGTAGCTGGTAGACATCAAGACCTGGCATTAGGTGTAGTGAAGTCACAAGTCATTCACCCTTCTGAGTCTTATTTGTAAATTAAAAGGTTGGATAGATGGTCCCCAAAGTCCCTTCCAACTTTGACATTCTGAGTCTATGATACTTTCCCTAAGCAATTTAAGAACCAGATGAATCTCCCTCTGTTTGGAACAAGGTCAGTGTGGTGCTGCCTAGAGGTTGGAGGTGGTGGTGGGAAGTTAGATGACCTCTGAAGGGGTCCTGCAGCCCAAGAAGTCCAACAAGCAGTTAGCATAATCCTAGGAAGAAAGATATGGCTCATTCTCTGTACCAATGCATCTTCGGACCATTTCAAACTAGTGGACACACAATAGCAACACACTAACCAAACCAGATGTGTCAAAAAGCATCTTTGAGGAGATGGTTATGGGTCTGACCCTCTTTGGTGCTGCATTTGGAGCCAGTGGGGGTAATAATCAAGCTTCGGGAACTGGCATGATATGCTGAAGCATGCCCATTCTTCCTTGCAGACTCAACCAACCGTGATTCCCTGGACATGATCGAACGATGTATCTGCTTGGTGTGTTTGGATGCACCAGGAGGCATAGAACTCAATGACACCAACATGGCCCTTCAGCTCCTTCATGGAGGGGGCCATGGCAAAAATGGGGCAAACCGCTGGTATGACAAGTCCATGCAGGTAAGACTTCAAATGGGCTTGCTGTTAGCCCATGGAGGCAGCTTGATACAGTGGAAAGAGTACTGCAATCAGGGGACTTGGGTTCAGATCTTGCCTCAAATGCCTATTGCCTAGAAGATATTTGGCAAAACACGTGACCTCCCTCCCTGGGTATGTAAAATGAGAGAGTTGGATTAAATGGCCTCACAGGGTCCTTCTAGCCTGAGGCTATGAGCCCAAGTGCTCAATTGTATGATCTAATTGAATAACTCATCCTCCACTGTCACCAACAGGGTTTGGCAAGAGTATATATAAGTAAAAATTGTTGTCCTGGGTGAGTCCCACGGGACCCTGGGCTCAGGGCATTTTCTAACAGGAGTATCACAGCTCCCACAGTTTATAAGAGGTCTTGGTTCTCTTTCTTGTCAGATTTAAAGGCTAGAGATGAGCGTCTCAGTTCTCGTAATAATCTATTCTGGATCTATCTGCATAAATTTATCTAAACTTTTGTGAAGCTATTTTAATCAACAAATACTTATCAAGTGCTTATTGTGTGCCAAGCACTACGCTAGATACTGGAGATACAAATACCAAAATAAACCAGCTTCTGCCTTCAGAGAGTGGAATATTCTACCTTATTTATACGGGCCTCTAAGCCTCAGTTTCTTCATTTGTAAAATGAGAATAACAACATCTGTTTTACCTACTACACAGGGTCATTGGGAGGGAAGTATCTCAAAAACTTTAATGCAAAAATTCAAAAGATTTGTTATTTCATCAGTAGGAACTCTATCCACCAACACAGGCTTCAACCTCTCTGTGATTTATTAGATAAGCTATTAGGAAGCTGCTTGAGGCATATAGAGTTTCAATAACTTGCCCAGCCACATAACTAGTACATGTCATAGGTGGGATATAAACATAGGTCTTCCTGACTCCAAGCCTAGGACTGTCCGCTATTCCATAGCAACTCTCTGTAGACTGTAAAGTACCATATACAAATGTTTTATGGCTATTATTGCATGACAGGACATCTCCTTTTTCTTAATTCTCTGGAATTTGTTTTCCAAGTCCATGTTTACCCTATTTGCCTATTTTTAAATAATTTTACAGATCATGACTATTTTTCCTCTTTCAAAACAGAATTCTGAGGGAGTTTCTTGGTGATTTGGGTCCAGGGAGGATACAGATGTTTTGAGGATCATTAACAACTTCAATCATGGCCCTTGACTGGGCTTCAAGCCTAGCTGACACAAGGGAGTTCAGATCTTGAACACTTTCTGGTCGAATTTCAGGAGAAAGACTCAAAGATCATTGGAGAAAGATAGACAATTTTCTTTTTAACCACTGAAGCCTCCTATAGGACTTTTGACACATGGGCATTCTCGATACTGAGGTAGTCCAATTAAAGAGACATAATTAATCAATTCATGACAGAGTTGGGAGCAAAAAATCTGTTCTCTCTCACCTCTAGGGATTTCTTCCAACCTTTTGTGCCTTTGAATTGTGACTAGACCAACAGGGAGATAGAGACTGAAGCTGTAAGCTCATTGGCATAGAGAACTCCCAGATGAAAAAATTCTCTACACCAAAGCATACTTTCTGATACCTTTTTTGTAACCCATGGTCTTAGACAGTTCCCTAGATCACTGAGAGATGAAGTGATTTGCTCAAAAACCCACAGCCAGGAGGGGTCAGAGATGGGACTTGCATCTAGGCCTTTCTGGTTTCAATGCTTGCTCTCTATCCACGACATTACACTGACTACACCCAATAGCAACTTTTATTCAGCTGCTACACATTCACAAGAGTAATGAAATTTGACTCTCAGAAAATTAGCTTCTTGCAAGTTTGAGTGATTACTCAAGTAAGTACTAGTCCCAGAACCTCAATAGAGCAGAACTAATTCAGTATGTATAGAGTAATGGGTATAATACCACACAGAAAGTAACAGGGAGAGTAATAGGGAGTAATTTTATTTTTAAAATAAAAATTTATATTCTTTCATTTAAATCATCATAAAACATGATCACAGAGCAACAATTACAAATAGTTATATGGATTTGAAGAAAAATACCAATGTTAAAATGGATATATAGATATATATCTATGTATGCATAGATATATATCTATATATACATATATATGGCTATATTATTTAAAACTTATGCACAAACCTTCAAAGTCAAAGACAATTTGCATTTAGAGTTAGAGGTCCCCAAATGGAGTCTTGGCTCTGCTACATACTATGGGTGAGCGTAAGTAACTTCTTCTCTCTGAGCCCCAATTTTCATTGATATGATAGCTTTGAACTTGGTGTCAGGAAGACCTGGGCTTCAATCCTTTCTCACACACCAGGTGTGTGACCCTAGGTAAGTTGAATAAACTCCTTGAACTTCAATTTCCTCATCTGTAAAACAGGGATAAAAATAGCACCAGGTTCACAGACAGGGTTGCTGGAAGAATCAAATGAGATAATGTATGCAAAGCACTTTGCAAACCTTAAAGCTCTATATAAATGTTAGTTACTAATATTATTGGTTTTGTTATCATACTTGCACTGTCTACCTATCATCGGTATGACAAAAATGCTTTGCTAGAAGGGTCATTACAGATCATACAGTCCAACAATTTTATTGGAGGGGGAGGGAAACGAGATTAAGTGACTTGCCCAGGGTCACACAGCTAGTAAGTGTCTGAGCTCAGATTTGAACTCAGGTCCACCTGACTCCAGGGCTGGTGCTCTATTCACTGTGCCACCTAGCTGCCCCCAGTTTCATTTTACAGATGAGGAAACTGAGGCTAAACCTTAAAGACTGAAATAAATTTGAATTATTATTATTGCTATTGTTATCATTGCTGTTGGTTGTTGTTGCCATTTCCTGGGCATAGAAACACAATTGTTGGTATGAGGAAAATATTTCCCCCCTCTTTTGGCAATATGCACAGAGACATATGAAGAGTTACTCCTCAGAGGTCAGTGGTGATTGCTGGCATCCTCACCCAGCTGACCCAAACAGGGAATCTGCCATGCTGCAGAGCCTAAAACAGCAAACATCATCTGGGCAGCTTGTAACCTTCCCCATTTCCCCTTCCAGTTTGTGGTAGGTCGAGATGGAGTCTGTGGCACGGTATGTGAACATTCCCCATTTGATGGAATCGTCCTGGTACAGTGCACCGAACATCTGCTCAGGCACATGTGAGTTTTCTTTTCTTAATAGGATATTGCACCTTAATGGTTCTGCACTAATTTCCCAACACTCAGCCAGGAGGATAGTCTAAGGGCAAAAGAAAAATCAGCTGCTCACGAAGTCCTGCTACACAACTGCATCTCTGGTCTGCAGAGAAAAAAGATACCGAGCCAAACTCATAGTGACAAAAAGCCAATAACGGCCCTGGAGAACCCATTGTAAAACCTCCCTCCCTGCTCAGGGTAGAAGACGGGGGCTGTCTGGGCAAAATGTTGCATGGGCAGATGTGGTCACTGTGTAGTTTGTTGCTGGTGGTTTGTCTTATTCTCTTTCTTTGTTATCAGGGAGGATTCAATTGAGGGACAGAGGGGAAGCCCAAAATACAAGAAAAATGACCATACAGAAAAAAGAAGCACTCATAAATCTTATTTTTAAAAATATAAGAGCAAGATCTTGCAGCCCAGCCTGGTACAAAAGGTGTGGGTGTTATAGAGTATATAATCTTGAAAGCATTTTAGCCACTTAATCTCTCTGGCTCCCCATCCTGCCCAACCCCCCACTCCAAATGAGAGCTGTTGATCATTATTAATACATCAGAGCAGAGAATTTCTACACTTGTTGTTTCCTAGACTGATGAAGTCCCCCCAAATACATACACACATACACACATACATCATACATACATACACACATATAATCCATTTAAATGGGATAACAAATATCCCTTTAGTCCTGTGTAGCTGGGTGCTTATTACATATTGAACCAATTAAATCAATGGGAAATTATGGTAGGTGTCTAATTCTATGCCTATTCAGAGAGGGACTGGGGGCTTGTTCATTGGAAAAAAGAAACCAGTCAAGTTAACGTATTTCACAGAATCATAAAATATCCAATCCACCTCCCTCTCTTTGTTCTGTTTGATGACAATACAGTCTGAGAGGTCTCTTCTCTGTCTCCGCAATAAAGGATAATCCTGGACCGTGTCTTATCCTTCTCTTGTCACTCTATGCCATCCTATCCCCAAAACAAATACGCAAATACACAGCCTAGCCCAGGGCTGGGTACATAGCAAGTATTTGTTGACTTAGTAAATTATCTTCACTTACCCTCTCTAAATTCAGAGTGACCCTCTCCAGTTCATGCTTTCTTGGTCTAGAAGACTGTCTGAAGTAAGAGCAGCAACTAGGTTAGGGTAGCTGGAGTTTTGCGTCTGGTTACCAACATTTAGATAGAGTTGATAATACTTGCCATTCTTCAGCAGCAGAGAAACAACTAAGCTTTGCACCTAGTTATAAGAACAAGCGATTAAAATGAGAATCTACCAGATGGACCAAATCCCAAGTTAAGTTCCTGTGTGGCCTTTGTCCTGCAACCCTCGGTTATTAAAAAAGATGATTTGAGGTGGATTTTGTACCATTTGCCCAAGTCCCAAAAATTGTTATTTCCAGCAATTTCTTTTTTTTTAATTTTTTTTTTATTTCTAACAAGTGTTTTTAAAACTTTGGGTTACAAATTTTCTCCCTTCCTCCCTCCCCACCCACCCTCATTGAAAAGGCAAGCATCTCAATACAGGTTATAGATGTGTAGTCATGCAAAACACTTCCATAGTAGTCCTACTGTGAAAAACTAAGTATATTTCCCTTCATCCTATCCTACCCCCCATTTATTCTATTCTCTCTTTTGACCCTGTCCCTCCTCAGAAGTGTTTGCTTTTGATTATCCCCTCCCTCAATCTGCCTTCCCCTCTATCAACCCCCTATTCTCTTGTCCCCTTCCCCCTTTATTTTCCTGTAGAGTAAGATAGATTTCCATACCCCATTGTGTATGTTATTACCTCCTTAAGCCAAATCCTATGAGAATAAGATTCACTCATTCCCTCTCACCTTCCCCCATTTCTCTTCCACTGTAAAAGCCTTTTCTTGTCAGTTTCATGTGAGATATTTTACCTCATTGTACTTCTCCCTTTCTCCTTCTCCCAGTATAATCTTCTCCCACCCCTTAATTTTATTTTCCAGATATCACCCCTTCATCTTCAACTCACCTCGCGTCCTCTATCTATCTATACAAACATATAATTTTTAAATATTATCTTTCCCTGCAGGAATGTAAATGGTTCAACCTTAATAAGTCTCTTATGATTTCTCTTTCCTGTTTATCTCTTCCATGTTTCATTTGAGTCTTGTGTTTGAAGGTCAAATTTTCTATTCAGCTCCGGTCTTTTCCACAGGAATGGTTGAAAGTCCTCTATTTCATTGAATGACCATTTTTTACCCTGAAGGATTATATTCAGTTTTGCTGAGTAGGCGATTCTAGGTTGTAGTCCTAATTCCTTTGCCCTCCGGAATATCATACTCCATGCCCTCAGTACCCTTAATGTAGAAGCTGCTAAATCTTGTGTTATCCTGATTGTGTTTTCACAGTACTTGAATTGTTTCCTTCTAGCTTCTTGCAATATCTTCTCCTTGACCTGAGAATTCTGGAATTTGGCTACAACATTCCTAGGAGTTTTCCTTTGGGGATCTCTTTCAGGAGGTGATCAGTGAATTCTTTCAATTTCTATTTTGCCCTCTGGTTCTCAAATATCAGGGCAGTTTTCCTTGATAATTTCTTGAAAGATGATGTCTAGGTTCTTTTTTTGATCATGGCTTTCAGATAGTCCAATAATTTTTAAGTTCTCTCTCCTAGATCTATTTTCCAGGTCAGTTGTTTTTCCAATGAGATATTTCACATTCTCTTCTATTTTTTCATTCCTTTTGATTAGTGTTACAGTGCCCTGATTTCTCAAATTGTCCCTCTCTTGCAATTTCTCCATTCTAATTTTTAAGGAAGTATTTTCTTCAGTAAGCTTTTGGACTTCCTTTTCCATTTGGCTAAGTTTACTTTTTAAGGGCATTCTTCTCCTCATTGGCTTTTTGGATCTCTTTTGCCATTTGGGTTAGGCTATTTTTTAAGGTGTTATTTTCTTCAGTATTTTTTTGGGTCTCCTTTAGCATCACTCTCAGTTTTTCCTCTACTTCTCTTACTTGCTTCTTAAAATCCTTTTTGAGCTCTTCCATGGCCTGGGACCAATTCATATTTTTCTTGGAGGCTTTGGATGTAGGAGCTTTGGCTTCATTGTCTTCTGGTTGTATGTTTTGATCTTCTTTGTCATCAAAGTAAGATAATATAGTCTGACTCTTTTTGTGCTGCTTGCTCATGATCCAGGACAATTACTTGAGTTATAAACTCTTTGTTAAGGTAGGAGTATGTTTCCAATGTGGAGAATGTACTGTCCCAAGCTTCAGGGGTTTTGTGCAGCTGTTTTCAGAGATACTTTTAGGGATCTGTAAATTTTCAGTTCTTCCAAGGTGGTATGATCAAGGGTGTTTACTCCTTTCCTGGCCTGTGCTCTAGTCTATGAGCACTCTTTTCTGTCTTGGAACTGTGAGGAGGGTTTCCTCTCCACTGTCACTACAAGCTCCACCACACCAGTGTTCCTCCTTGCCCCAGGATCACCACCCAGAACTGTGACCTAGATACAAGCATGGCCAAGGCAAGAGAATCCTGCTCCAGCAGAGAGATCCCTGCAATTCCCCTCTGATCAGCAACTGGATTCCCCCTCAGTCTGTGGGCCAGAAGCTGAGGAGGCAGCCGCTGCCCCCACCAAGCTCAGGGACTAGAGCTGAGACCACTGGCTTCTCTCTCTCCCCGCTGACACAGACTTTTCCCACTGACCTTCCAAGTTGTCTGGTGTTCATGGGTTGAGAAGTCTGGAAACCACCACAGGTGCCTGCGATTCAGTCCTCTGAGGCCTGCTCCAGGGTCACTGCAGCCTGCGCACCCACGCCAAACTGAGCTCATCTCCAGCCCGGAGCAATGTATCTTTCTGATCAACCATCCAGACTGCCTTGGGCTGGAAATTTGTTTCACTCTGTCTTTTTGTGGGTTCTGCTGCCATTTGCAGCAATTTCTATTTAAGATTCCCAGTTTTTATCATATTGATCTCAGTCGAAATTGAATAGTCAAAGCCTCCCTTTTCCTTGGACATTTAAACTCCTATTTTGCTGGCCATGAATAGTACAGGCACCTTCAGACCTAGCATAGTGCCTGACATGTTTTAGGAGCTTAACAAATATTTGTCTTACCGAATTGAAGTCAAGTATTTGAAAGGCTTGTGGAGGAAGAAGGATTGGATTTGTTTTCCTTAGCCCCAACAGGCATAGCTAGGAGTTGTTCAATTCAATTTAACAAATATTAAATGTCTAGCATATGCAAAGCACTAGACTAGACTCTGAAAATGGGTATAAAATTAGACTTAATATAAGGAGGAAAAAAAAACTTTCTAACAATTAGACCTATCCAAAAATGGAATGGGCTATCTTGGGAGGTTGGTTCCGCCTTAGTAGAGGTTTTTTAGCAAAAGCTAGAAGGCCCTTAGTTTGGAATATTGTGCAGTGGAGACCTATTCAGGAACAGGTTGAATTAGATGGCCTCTGAGGTCCCTTCCAACTGTGAGAATCAATGATCCTATTCTCTTACATAGATTTCACACAGAATTCCTAAATTTGATAACTTAATTGTATCCTTGCTGACAAAAGAAGAGCTGTGATGTCCTATAATACTAATTTATACTTAGTATGGAGTTAAATATTGGGGTGGGGGTAGATTTTAAGTTGTTGACGTTGTTTAACACGTATTAAATACAAACAATGTTATCTTCGGGTGGGGGGAGGGGTGAGGTGGGGAGAAAATTTGGAACTCAAAATCTTGTGGAAGTGAATGTTGAAAACTAAAAAAATAGACAAATTTAAATAAATAAATAAATACAAACAATGTTTTAGGTGTTATACAGGACACATCTAATATATCAAGTAGCTTGGTGCAATGGAGAGAGACTATTACCCTGGATTTGGAGTCACAAGTCTTAGGTTTAGATCCTGGCTTTGCCAATGATTAGGTGTATGTGGTCTAAAAGGAGAAGGTTGTATGGGATGATTTTTAATGTGCTCTCCAGTTCTGAAGATTTTGTGATCATTAGATAAATGAAAAAATAAGATGAAAGGTGCAAGGGAAATTATAACGAGAAAGTGGTATAAAATAATATTCCTCCTTTAGAGGACAAATTTCACACCTCTGGGGAAGAGGAGCAAACAAAACATCACTGAAGCCATTGGAGTGACTTAAATTAGATTATGTTGTTAAAACATAGGAAATTAAGGAGTTCTTTATTGTTCAAAATAAGTCGATTCTAATGTAATTAACACAGTTGCTTGAGCAACAAACAGTGAGTCTATCTTAATTTCTTTTATTATTTCAAAATTCTGCATTGCCTTAATATTTTCTTAGTAGCAGGAAGCTCAACATGTGTGTCCCTTCACCACTGGCTTAACAGTTAAATGTTTTTGCCTAGAAGTTTTGCTAGAAACAAGTCACTTTGCTATTCTGAATACTGAAGCTCAATGCATCTGACTGTTTGGCTTTAGGCTCTTTGGACCTCAGTTTTTCATCTGTAAAATAGGAAAATTGGGCTTTGAATAATCATAGAGAATGGAAAAAGTGTAGACATAGTCAAGTATTGTCCCAATTTTCAAAAAGGAGAAGAAAGTTTATTCTGCCAATTCTAGCTAGTAAGTTTGGTTATCCTGTCTATGAAAACAAATCCTCCAATGGATTATTAAAGATATGGTTTATAAGCACTTAGAAAGTGAAATGGTAACCATTATAGGTCATCAAAGGCTAATTATGAGCCAACTGGGTTGCACTATAATGTCATCTACTATTTTGACAAAATCATTAGACTGGTAGATCAGACAAATGGTATAGACTTCATGTAACTGAATTTCTTCAAGGCATTTGACAAAATCACTTTTGACATCTTTGCGGACAAGATGGAGAGAGGTGGACTGGGATAGAGTTCAGTCAGGTAGATTTGGCTGACTGAACAGCTGACAAAAAAATGCTAATTAATGGATTAATATCAACCTCAGGAGAAGTGTCTAATTGAATGCTTTAGGGCTTTATTCTAAATAATATCTTTGTCAGTAGCTTAGGATGAAGAAGACAAAGATGGAAAATATCCAATTTTCATTTTACCTTAAGTAAAAAGTGATAGCTACAAAAATTTATGGCCCCAGAAGATCTGAACAGGCTAGAATGCTGAACAGGAGCTAATATTTAAATTTAATAGGGATGAATTTAATTTCTGCTTTTGAGGTCAACTGGAGTGACATACTAGACATAGATTTATGAGAAAATCAATCAATCAGTAAACATTTATTGAGCATCTACCATACTCCAAGCTTCTGGGCATACCAAGATAGAAATGAAGCAATCCCTACTCTCAAAAGGTTTACATCATATCAGAGGAGATATCATATATACACATAAGCATATACAGTATACATATAAGTAAATACAAGTATATGCAGATGGATACATACACACATATATGTGTATGCAGATACATGTGTGTTTATGTGCATAACATACCCCATCTTTTGGGGTCATGAATTGTCAGGAGGGAGAGTCAGGTTGCTGCCAGCTGCTTAATGGGTTTTCACCAGCATTTCCCAAGTTCCAGTGGCCTTGGATTTGACCTGAGACAAATTACCTTAAACTTTAAGGGGCTGGTGGGGAAAAGAAGGCAGAAACCATAGCAAGAAAGTCACTGGGAGCCATTGCAAGCAGCTGCTGGGAGGATCAATGATCTGGAGTAGGGATAATGAAGACATTCCAAGAATGTCCTGGACTGAATCTGCCTTGCTCATCAAAGCTGAGATAGGAGGACAGACAGAGAACCCTCTCCCCTGCCTTCTTTTCATTTCTGTCTAAATGTTAAGATGTATCAGTGATAAAACTGTTGACGAGCAGCAAGATGTAGTTGGCTAATCACAGATTTTATATAAATGAGAGAGAAGAGAGGACTTCCTCTTTCAGAGATGAGAAACATTTGTCACCTGAGCTGAATTGAAGGTTGAGCAAAGTGGAGCAACTGAGGGGAAGAGTGGGCAGTGTTTGACTTTTGCAAGCTTTGTAAAAGTACTTGACATATCCTTTGATTCCTTCCCTTTCAGAAAGAGTAGGCAGCAAACCAAAAGCATTTTGTCATGAGGAAATAAAAAACACTGTTTTTGTGAGAGTGACTTAGAGCTTTTTCTCCATGTTTCAAAATCTCATCTCATAGGGAAAGGGAAATAGTGAACACGATACACAAACACAGTAGCCTAACAATGAAGGCATCAACTATGTACAAGAGATTATTTGTGAGGTAGCCTGGGTTGGAAGTTGAGTTCTTTTTCTACATGTTTATTTCTTGTCTTAAGACATTTACCTGTGATAAAACTGTTGGTTAACAACAAAATGACCCAGGATGTTTATTGTATTTTACCTAATGTTCAGATCTATACATGAGAACAGGTGAGGTAAGGGGAGGGGGGCGAGGTTATCCTTTCAGAGAGTAGACATTTGTTCAGCTGAGCTGAGTTGGAGGCCAAGCCAAGAGGAGTGAAAAATGAGGAGGAATGTTTAACTTTCTCAAGCCTTGCAAAATTATCTGAAATACACACTCGATTTCCTTACTTTGGGGTAAATGATGAAGCAAGCCAGAAACAATATATTATGGGGAAATAAAAGCTGACATTTCAATGAGAATGATCTAAGACTTTCCTGCCATGCTGCAAAAGCTAACCTCTGAGGAGAGAGGATAGTGAGGATGCTGTACGTCTAGCAGCAAAGGCAGTTCAACTGTGAATGTGCAGTCGGCAAAATGACTCCACCATAACAACCCACTGAAGTTTCTAGGACTTAAACTCATTCACAAGCTCCCCCAAATGGTTAGATATACAATATAAATATAAGGTAAGTTAGGGGAACAAAAACACGAGCTAGGGAGAATCAGGGAAGATCTCATGCAACAGATGACATATAAGCTTAACTTTGAAACAAAATGGGGATTATAAGACACAGATGTGAGGTGAGAATGTATGGCTCCTATGGGAAAAGCAATCTTATTTCTACCTTTCTGGTTCTGATGAGGAGGAGAAGTATGTCCTTGAAGCTACCTTCACTAGTAACTTAAGCCCTGAGAAGCTGGGAGCTCAGTCTGCCCTGTACTCTGATCCCCACTCTTACAACCCTAAAATGGCTTTCATTCTTTCTTAGTGTCCTCCCTGTGATACCTGTCTCTCTTCTCTATGTTTTTGCCATATATTCGGACATCCAACTGAGTTTTGCAAGGATTTATGCATAAGAAATGAATTAATCCATAAATAATACAATGAGTATAAAGAATCTTGGAATATCCACCAAAATAATCTGCTCAGTGCAAAACTGGGCAACTCATAATCTCCAAAATTTTATTCTAATCTAACTGGTCACCAAAACTTCTCACCAGGTTCAGTTCCATGGCTTTCACCTCATGACCACTGTCAACCAAAGCCTGTAGTCACTTTCCCCTTGATCCTGGAGATCATGTTTTTTCTTCTTCCTAGCTCTATTGCTTATGTGAAACTTTTGGTCTCTCGGGCTTTAGCCAATTGGTCTAATTTAAAATCCACTACACACATTCAACCAATTGGGCATAACCACCACCACCTAGTACTCTGCTCACAGATTCCCAGGAGATCATTGCCTGCTTCCTTGCCCATGTCATCATTCTCTCCTTTACCCAAGAGGGCAGGGTCCAACACAGAACATACATATATTATTCCATCCTCCAAAACTGTGCAGAAGAAATAAAAGAAACATCATATTCCTTTTAAGAAGTCCATTCTAACTTTAACAGTCTAGAATATTTCTAATGATCTATAGTCCTGAGCATGAGTCCCCACTGTATCTAAGTCCTTTCTGAACCGCCCCCCCCCACCAAATGCTGCAAAAAGAACATTCCTCTCCCTCTTCCAAACCCTCTAGGCCGTAAAATAAGTTCATCTAGAGATTTTATTTCTATCATGTAAGATTTAAATCCCCAAACATATGCACCCAGAAGTTACCAGAGCTCAAAAATTATCTGATTAGTAAAACAAGTAGCCACAATAATGTTTCATAGATGTCCCTAAATAAAAAGCTCCCCACAAATGCTCAGAATTCCCTTTAGAACTTTTGTGCAGGACAGCACAAGCTATAGCAGCCATCATGGAAGGGTAAATCCTAATGTGGCATCCTCTCCTATCCAAGCCTCTCACCAGAACTCCTTCTTCCTTCTACTCTTCTCCCCTACTCCAACCCTGCCCTCATGCCTTGGCTATACTCTTCTCTCCAGAGAAGAAGTAATGATAAACTACTTGTTTCTCAACATGCTTCAGCCCATCCATAAATCATTAAAAATTTATTGAGGATGTGCTTGAAGGAAATAAAAATTATATCTATGGTCCTATAATTTCTTCATCCAAAATATACTAGAAATGCCACTTCATTACAGAGTATCTTAAAACAAAGGTTCTGTTGAAATACAAGGTCTATTTTTTCATTATTGTCTTTTGGGATTACTCACTAATGGTGGTCACCTCCAAGAAAAGAGGGTTTCCTTTTCATTAAAGATGCCTTCCCTAAAATTTGTACCATTTTAAAAGTTATTGTTCATGATTCCAAAGGAAATAAAGTGTTTAAGGTAATTTTATTTTATTTTTCAATTAAGAAGCATTTATTTTCTTTCAGCTCTCTCCACCCCTACTGAGAAGGAAAAAAGAAAAACAAAACATAATATGTAATTATAATATTACATGTGTCATGAAGGTTTTGTTTATATACATACATATATACACATATGTATATGTACAGAAATGTATGTATGTGTGTATACATACATATACACACACAAAACTTCACCAAATTCCCATATTGACTGTCCACAAATGCACGTCTCATTCTGCATACTGAGTCCATCACCTTCTTCATCATCACTCTGCCAGAGTCATGCCACTCATTACACTAATCAGAATAAGTCTTTCAAAGTTGTTCATTTTTGTATTTTTTAAAAATTTTATTTTATTTTTAATTTATGGAATAAAACAAGCATTTCCGTAACAGCATAATAAAAAAGACAATTATACAAGAAACTGCAAATCTACTATGTACAACTCGCTATTCTTTTTAAACATACAACAAATTTACCATGTAAATTTCTCTTCTCCTTTTTTTCTTCCCTCCCCCACTCCACCCTAGAGATGGCCACCATTAGACACAAATAAGTACATATATGTATATATATATATATATATATATATCTCAGTAAAATCATTCTATACATACTTCTATTTATCAGTTCTTTCTCTGGATACATATAACATCTTTCTTCGTATATCCCTTATAGTTAATCTAGGTATTTATAATAGTCAAAATAACTCATTCGTGAAAAGTTGTTCTTAAAACAATTTATTGTTACTGTATATATAAGGGAGGATGGTGCTCATCAATCATGGACTAATGAAACAAATAGCAGTAAATTAAGGTAATGGAATACTATTGTGCTGTAAGAAACGACAAAATGAATGGCTTCAGAGAAACAAGAAGAACTTGTAAAGTGTTTCAAGCACCTTTTTGAAACAGGTGTTGGTTAATCTTTTGAGTCTGTTTCCCACCCCAAATTGTTTGCTAAAAATCACACTTTCAGCGCTCATAGGACCTAGAACGTAAGCTACTTGGAGTCAGAAGCTATTTGTTTTGTAGTTGTATTCCTAATACCTTTTCACATAGTAACTGCGTGCTAAATGCTTACTGAATTGGATTGAATTGAAAGTCAGAAGGTTTAAGATCTCTCCCTCCAGGATGTTTCAAAATGAGGCAGTTGTGGACGACAACACTTCTTTGTGGATCCATCTTTCTTCTTGGCCATGAGACATGACTACATTTCCTTTAGGAAAAGCTGTATGGTAGAGGCCAATTGAACAGCACTTTTGGTTTCTCTTCTACCACCTTTTCCATTAATATGACCCAGGAGTCTCCTTTTAAAGCCCAAGTATGTGGGAGGAGCAGAGGGGGTGTAAGAACACACAGTTCAGGGAATTAGAGGTGGTCAACAAAGTAGTCTCTAGTTCTGTCTTTAAAACTCTTGGTTTATTTTATTCCTTGTGTGTCTCTTTACACTTGTCTTTCTCTGAGAAATAGTTTGTCATTTGTTTCTTTTTCTGCATCTCTCTACCCATCCTCTTTATTGTCCCATTGTCTCATTTCCTCTTCTATTTCTCTCTCTTAAGAGGCCAGTATAGTGGAAAGAGCACAGGATGCCAGATAAAAAGAGTCAGAACACCTTGGTTAAAATTCTGGCTCTAAAATTGGCAAGCTGTATGACCACAGGCAATCACTTAATCCCTCTAAGCCTCAGTTTCCTCAAGTGTAAAATGCGGTGATAAAGCTCCTGTTATTTACTTCACAGGTTGTTGTGAAGAATGCACTTTGTAAACCTTAAGATGATACACAAAATACAAATTATTATTAGTAATCCCCTATGAATGAATTAATGACAGTCATGAATGAAAAAGCATTTATTAAGTACTTATCATGTACCAGTAACAGTACTAAGCACCATAGATACAAATACAAGCAAGCAAGATAGTTACTGTCCTTGCAGAGCTTACATTCTAATAGGAAAAAATAACACATTTGGGGACAGATGGCTAGGGAGGAGTTTCTTTGGCAGGGAAGTCAGAGGGGGATGGTGATTAGAGTCAGAAGACATATCCTTTCCAGGAGCAGTAATATTGATTTGGTTACTGTTCCCAGAGCTAGAATTGAGAATGAGTAGAGGAAGAGAAATGGTTAGGAGGTGGTGAAGCAGGCCCGAAATGGGCAACATCAAGTATATGTTCAGCAATCAAAGCCCACCCAGGGTCACAGCTGTGGAAGCTTGAGTTCTAGACATAATGGAGGTGTAGACAGATTGGAGGTGACTGCTGCCGAGGAGGCAGTGTGGCATGATTGGTTGAGCAGTGGCAAAGTAGGCTTGAGACAGTAAGATAAAGTGAATTTAAAGAGTATTAACAAATCCATCGAAAGGCTTTATTAATCACTTTCTATGGACCAGGCACCAGGCTGGGCAGGCACTGGATGAATGAATGAATGAATGAATGAATGAAAAAACTTTTGTTAAACACTGTCTAAAGCATTGTGTTAAGCTTCAGGATCCAAATACAAATACAAATCAGAATGTGAGCTCCTTGAGAGCAAGGACTGTCTTATGAAAAGTATGGAGCAAAAGGGCAGCGAGGTGGCACAGTGGATAGAGCACCAAGCCCTGAAGTCAGGAGGACCAGAGTTCAAATCCGGCCTCAGACAAAACACTTGACACGTACTAGCTGTGTGACCTTGGGCAAGTCACTTAACCCCGATTGCCTCAAAAAAAAAGAAAAAAAGAAAAATAAAGAAAAGTATGGAGCTCTCAAGGATTTCACATTCTAATGGGGGAGGACTACACATTCAGCTGCAAGTCAGATGAAAAACTCTCACGGTACCTTGGGGTACAGTTAATGCCTCTTCTTTAATGTCATTTCCACTGATAAAATCACATCAGTTTCTGATGCTGAACCATTTGACAGGGCCAAGAACTTTCCTTTCTGGGTCTTCAGTAGCTGTGGCTGTAGCTCCTGTAAGAGTATCTCCACAGGGGTAGCAACTGCCCTGGACCGTGGCTGAGGGCACTGGGCTAGAAGTTCTTCCCAAGGCTCTTGTGTTCAGGGTCCTGGGCAGTTCCCATGGGGATCTAAGAGGAGACAGTGGTCATGGTGGTGGTGATTTCACTTGTCTGAAATATGTCTCCCTTGGGGGCCATGGTGCTTCAGTCAGGCCAGTGTGGCTGCCCTGTATGTGGCATCTGGTTGGCAGTTGGTGGAGATGGCTGGTCTCTTGTCCATATGAGTTGCTTCCCCAGATGATGGCAGGACTGGTGGTCTGGGGGGTGCTGCCACTCCTAAGACTCTTATGCCCATCTGCCTATTTGGTGGCATTTGGTCAGCAGATGCCAATGGTGGTAAGGAAGGTGTGCCTCCTCTCCATAGTGATTCCTTTAGTCCAAGACGGCTGTAGGGGGCTGGTCTAGAAACCAGGTCTGGTGGTTTAGGAGTGGGGAGGGCACTGCCATTCCCAAGGCTCCTGGACTCAGAGTCCTAGGGTACCTCCATCATAGCCCAAGGGGAAATGGAAATCAACGTGGTGGCAGTGGTTTGACCTGCCTGTTATGTTTGGCCTCCTGTCTCTCCCTCAGGGTACCCAGTTGGTAGGGATGGTTAGCCCTTTCTCCACAGGAGTTGTTTTTCCAGATGATAGTTTTGAGGACTGGGCTAGAAGTGGAAACAGTAGTCTGAAAGGTACAGCCATTCCCAGGACTTTTGGGGACCCAAAGACAAAAATTCAGAAGTCCCTTCTGTCAATGAGTTTATATTCTCTCTGAGGAGATAACATGTATTAAAAAAGTATATACAAAATAGGTGAAAAATAAAAACAAGGTAAATTGGAAGATGGAGATTAACAGCTGTGGGGATCAAGAGACGCTTTTTGTAGAAGGTGTCACTTAAGCAAATTTTGAAGGAAACTAGGGATGCTAAGAAGCAGGGGTGAAGAGGGAGTACATTCTAGCCATGGGGAATAAGCTGGGCAAAAGCACAGAGAAAGAAGCTGGAATGCCATGCATGAGGAACAGCCAAAAGGCCAGCCTTTTGCCAAGTGTGGGAAGGGGCATGATATATAAGGTTAGAAAAGAAGGTAGGCTGTGACCACCTTTTAAAGAGCTTTAAAAGCCAAACAGAGGAGCTTACACTTGGTCCAAGAGATAGAAGGGAACCATGGGAGTTTACTAAGTAGAAGATTGACAGGATCAGACCCCTAATTTAGGAAAATTACTTTGGCAGCCGATTGAGAGAGCACAGTTCCCATATGTCATCATGCCATGACAGCGACCCAAAAAGCTATGCCAAGGGAGTACAAACCAAACTCCAGAGGCTCCAAGGGTGGGCCTTGTTACGGGTCGTACGTGAGTACTCTGAGGACCAGTCTAGAAAAGTCCAGCTAAGATCGTCCTCAACTGTGTCATAGAGCACTGAATTGTCAGGTCATAGCTATTCCTGAAGATCATCTGCCAGGTGGTAGAGAGACTGGCATTTGTGAAGTATTATCAGCAGTACGATATACAACAGAGTTCTATTTTATTTCTTGCTGTATCTGCTAAATAGAATCAGGTATTAGCTTATGGTGAAGTGTTAGAAGGAAGCTATGCAGTGGATAGAGCACAGGCCCTGGAGTCAGGAGGACCTGAGTTCAAATCCAGCCTCAGACACATAACTCTCACTAGCTGCATGACTCTGGGCAAGTCACTTAACCCCAATTGCCTCACCAAAAAAAAAAAAAAGAAGAAGAAGAAGAAGAAGAAGAAGAAGGAAGCTATGGGTGGGAGTTAGAAGGAGGTTTATTTCAGTTCATCAAAAGGAGGAACTTCCTAACAATTAGAACCATCTGAAAATGGAATAGGTTGCTCATGAGGCAGTGATTTCCCCATCACTGTAGGTGCTCAAGCAGGGGCTCAATGACATTTTAGGTCAGGGTTATTGCAGAGAAAAAACTTGCATTATTCAGGGAATTGGGTAAGACAACATTCTAAGTGCCTTAAAATTCAAAATTCTGTGATTCTCTGTTTATGACTTTAAAAGAAGATAAGCATAATGTTTTATATTTTCTCTAAAAACTAAACTCCACATTGTTTGTGTGTGTGTGTGTGTGTGTGTGTGTGTGTGTGTGTGTGTGTGTTGATTTCTACAGGGCTCTCAGTTGGGTTTCCCTAGGAGTCAATGGTCTTTTCTTGGAAAAAGATTCTCTTATCTGGCTGTTGACTTCCCCAAACCTCCTTAAACAATGCAGGCAGTCCTCCATCTATGAATCTTATGATGAAAAAAATTAAACCAAGTTCACTGTGTTTAAATTGACATGGATATTTTGGACACAATTTTATGGTTAAAAATTCCAGTTTATACATGTCTTCCATGAAATGAAAGGAAAGTTCTGGGAAAGACTTTTAGCAACAAAACCATTGTAAGCTTGCAAATATAGGTAACAACCATAAGAATAATTCCAGAAAGCAAGGAAATGTAGGGGAGCTATTAACCAATTCATTAAAGATCAGAACTCAAGATATCTGTCTCTGCACTTACAGGAAGGAGAGCTCAAAGAAGCTAGTTAGAGCTGACTCTGTCAGTGAGCTTCCTGCTCCCAGAAGACTGAGATGGAAATGTTCCCCAGAAATTCAGGGACACCTGGCCTCGTCAGCAGACAAACTTCAACGGTAGGAAAGACCTTTGGGTTTCCTTAGGGTGATTGTTCAGTAGCCTCATTGATTTTTTTAGCCTCTTGGTTTGAGGCATTTTGGAAGTCCCCAAATATTACTGTTACAGTCCTTCTCACTACTGTATTCCCTTCATGTTAATTCAGTCAAATCAAAGGTGAGTTATAACACATGAGGAAATAAGTGTGCTAAAGTAGCCATCATTTACATAAAATACAAAAGGTGGAGGGGGTTGTTGTTTTGGGATTTTTTTTAAAGCAGGTTTCATCTGAGAGAACATAGCCAAGCCTGGGGAACATGATTCACTGAATTCAGAAGAAGTTATAAGCCAGTAGTTTGAATAGGTTATTTGAATCCAAGCTATTCCAATTTGCTTAAATTTACAGGGTAACTTAACACCCCAGGAAAGGGAGTGAACCACAGCAGGCTTTAACGGGACTTCAACACAGGTTTATGTATGTCTACAGTTTCTTTCGGCTCTAAAATTTTGTGACTTTATGACTCAGTGGAAAATTACAAGATACATTCCTACTCTACTGTGGAATTCTGAGTCATGCCATTCTTCCAAAAGATGGTATGATTGTTACTGATTAAAATTAATTCATTTGATAAGTCTTTACTGAGTGCCTACTATGTGTCTAGTCTTGTGCCCATTCTACAGGTAGAACTATAACTTATAGAAACTTTTAATCTATTTGGGGGACAAATGAAAACACCAGCAATAGTTGAGTAACAATACAGGACAGAACAAAATTTATGAACAAAATATGATTTTGTTGTATGATTTGTGAACAAAATGAATGACACGGGCAATAAGAACTAAAGGAGTTCAGAGAAGCATACTAGAATAGGTAAGGAGAATTTGAACAAGGCTTTGAGACAGTTAATAGCTTCAGCAAAGTTGCAGGCTAGAAGATAAACCCTCAAAAATCAAAAGCATTTCCATATTACTATAAGATCCAAAATGTAATAATAGAAATATAAATGCCATTCCAAATAACTACAAAATGTGTAACATATCTAGAGACAAATCTACCAAAGCATACAAAACACTTGTTTGGATTCAATCACAATGTGCTCCTTAAAGAAATAAAGAGGGGCAGCTAGGTGGCAGTGCAGTGGATAGAGCACCGGCCCTGAAGTCAGGAGGACCTGAGTTCAAATCTGGCCTCAGATACAACACTTGACACTTACTAGCTGTGTGACCCTGGGAAAATCACTTAACCCCAATTGCCTAAAAAAATAAAATAAAATAAAGAGCAACTTATACACCTGGAGGAACACTCATTGTTGGGATGTGCCAATATAACAAAAATGGTAGTACTACCAAAGCAAATCTATACTTTTTAATACCATATTAATCAAATTATCAAAAGAATATTTTACAAAATTTGATAAATTACCAATAACAAAATTCATTTGGAAAAATATAAAGATCTAGATTAGGGGTGGGGCACTTGAAGTCTTGAGGCCACATGTGGCCCTCTACGTCCTCAAGTGAGGCCTTTAACTAAATCCAAACTTCATACAACAAATCCCCTTAATAAAAGAATTTGTTCTGTAAAACTTGGGCTCAGTCAAAAGACTGCACCCAAGGACCCAGAAAGCCACATGTGGCCTCAAGGCAGCAGGTTCCCTACCTCTGAGATTCTAGAATATTAAAGGAAATTATGGAAAGGTAGGAGTTAAAGGGGACTAGCACTTCCAGACCTCGAACTATATCATAAAGCAGCTATCATCAAAAACCATCTACTATTAGTTTAAAAATAGAGGCAGACCAATGAAACAGACAATGAAACAAGGGAGAATCAGAAACAATGTAACTCAATAACCCAGAATTCAATAAACTAGAAAATATAACAAAACTCTCTATTTAATAAAAATTATTGGCAAAACTGGAAAGTTAGAAATTAAGCTTAGGCCAACACCTTACATTGTATTTCAAAACACATTCTAAATAGATACATGACCTCAATATTAAAAATCATACTATAAAAAAATTAGAAAAAGAAGCAAATCATACATTTTTCACAGATATAGCTAGGATATGTATTCTTAATCAAATAAAAGATGCAATTACAAAAGATAAAATAGACAATTTTGATTAAGCAAAACTGAAAAGTTTCTGCACAGACAAAATTAATACACCTAGGATGATAAGCTTAAATGGAGAGAAAAAAATCTTTGTATCAGATTTTCTTGATTTGGCTTTGGTACCTAAGATTTATAAACAAATAACAAACATATATACATACATATACATGAACAGAATCCATTCCCCAACTGATAAGTGACCCAAAGACATGAAGAAAGTTTTCAAAAGAATTGCAAACTATTAATAACCATATGAAAGAATGCTCCAAATCACCAAAAACAAGAGAAATGAACATCAAAACAATTGTGAGGTTTCACTACAACAAAAGATGACAATAAGTCAGTGTTGGAGGGGTTGTGGAAAGACAGGCACACTAGTACATTGGAGTAACTATGAATCAATACAACCATTTTGGAAACCAATCCGGAATTATGCAAGTAAAGTGACTAAAATGTCTATACTCTTTAACCCAGAGGCCATTGATAAGAATAAAGTCCCCTATATATACCAAAATATTTATAGTCTCATTTTTTATGATAGTAAAGAACAGAAAACAAATCAGATGTCCATTGATTGGGGAATGGCTAAACAAATTGTGGTACATGAATGTAATGGAATGCTACTGTGCTATAAGAAATGATGAATGTGATGAATAAAGAGCAGCATGGAAAAGATCTACATGAATTGATGCAGAATGAAGCAAGCAAGGACAATATACACAATGACTATAACAATGTAAATGGGAAGAACCAAAAAAATCCAATTTTTTTTAAAAAATCAACCAAAAAGTGAATGCTGCAAAATTATAAAGAACAAGCATGACTTGAAAGGAGAGATACAAGAAGATAATCCCTTCCCTCCAACCCCCATCCACATATGAAGACTTCCCCCAACGGACTAGATGGATGAGAAGGGTGGCTGAAGCAGGCACTGTGGAGGGCTTAGAGCCTGGTTAGACACCAAAGACACGAAGGTGGTCCACTGCATCTTGGGCCATTGCCAGTCATCTTGACTTTTGTCCTGTCACCAGACTTTGGTGACTCTCTCTGGAAGAGAGAGCGAAGCTGATGACTTTGTGCAACTGTGCCTCACTTAAATCCAATTCACAAGCAAGTCCATTGGTCCTCTTAGAAATGAATGAACACTTTTGCAAAAAAAAATTACTGGGATGGTGAATGGAATAGTATGGGAGAAGATTGACACCCCTTCCAGAAGCAATGTCCCAATGAATTTGATCCTAATTTTATAACCAAGGACAGAGGCCCAGCAAAATAGTTGGGAAAAAAAGACAGGGAGTAGGGAATAGAGTGCAGCACACCTGGGGTCTGCCTTAAATAGTGAACCAGATGAGGTAGGGTCCACAGTAGACACTCTGGAAACCTCCAGGGCATAGTCTCCAGTTTGAGTTTGAATGCAGCCTTTTATTTGATAATGATTATTTTTCATGTTTTTTTCCAGGAACTGGATTACTAGCATTGCAAAAAAAAAATCAGAAATAGATGTTGAATGTAATACCATTACATTTTCTTTTTTTTTTTTTTGCAAGGCAATTGGAGTTAAATGACTTGCCCAGAGTCATACAGTTAATGAATGTTAAGTGTCTGAGACCAGATTTGAACTCAGGTCCCCCTGACTCCAAGACAAGTACTCTATCCACTGTGCCACCTAGCTGCCCCCATTACATTTTCTTAAAGCACATAAATCATGTTAATCCTATTCATATGTTGTGAATACTTATTGAAATTTTATTTTCAGATGAAATATTTTATCTGCTGATTCAAATTCCCTCCTTCCCTGATTACTCCTGCCCATAGTGATCAATTCTCTGAACTCTAATAACACTGATAATCTGTACTATGCAATCTAAAACGGGGTGTGCTGGAGGCAATTCCTACTGGAGCTCAAAAGTCAATTGTTAAATTTTCAGTGAGAGCACTTGGACCTCAGAAATTGGCAAATGATGCAAATCAATACTTGATTTATTATTTTGTTGATTTACAGACTTAAGAAAGCGATGGAAAAAATGTTAATAACGCAGATCAAATTTTTAAGTGGGTATATATACTTTTTGTTGTTGTTGTTAAGAAAGCAAATTGTTAAACATTTACCAGCATACGTCTGGGTATAGGATATATTTATTTTATATTCAGTTCATACTCAGAGCAGACATTGAGGAAACAAAACAGGTAAACAGAGAACAGGGCAGCTAGATGGCACAATATACAGAGCACTGGGCTTGGAATCAAGAAGACCCATCTTCCTGAGTTTAAATCTGGACTCAGACACCTCCTGCTGTGTGACCCTGGGCAAGTCACTTAACCTTGTATGCCTCAGTTCCTTATCTGTAAAATGAGCTGGAGAAGGAAATGGCAAATTGTTCTAGTATCTTTGCCAAGAAAACTCCAAAGTGGGATCACAAAGACTTGGACATGACTAAACAACTCAACACAAAACAGAGAAGTAAATACAAAGTAATTTTAAGAAGGAGACAGCACTATCACTTAGCAGGATCATGAAAGGTAGCATATGAGCTATGAGGACCATAAGAACTTCAGGAATGGGGCGGGGGAGGCAGTAGGGAGAGGGAGGCTGGCCCTTTGTGGCTGAAACAGGAGATAGAACGTTGCACATGCGTACATGTTGACTCCCTGTCAGATGATCTATCATCCTGTACAAGGTCAAGTAGGCCTACAACAGGTACTTAAAAAATACTCATTGAATTCAGTCACTCAACAAGCATTATTAAATACTTGTTATGTACCAGGCTCTGTGCTAAACTTTGAGAATACAACGAAAGGTAAAAACACAATCCCTGACCTCAATAATCTTCAGTTTAAGATACACAAAAATCAGTTGATGATGTGAAACTGAAGTTTAGGACAGAGAATGGATCTGTGTACCATCTGAGTGGAGATGATAATTAAATTCATGGGAACTCCTGAGAGTACTAAGCAAGATAATACAAAGGGAAAAGGGAAGAGAGCCCAGAACAGAGCTTTAGGGGACAGTGACATAGTGGGCATGACCTGGACAAAGATCCAGCAAAGGAGACTGAGGAGGAGCAATTAGATGAGAAGAACCAGGAGAAACTGTGTCACTAGAGAGACAGGGAGAATATCCAGGAGAGAAGGGTAATCACAGCAGTGTCAAAAGGTAAGAAGTCATGAAGGATGAGACTGAGAAAAGGTCATTGGACATAGCAATTATGAGATCGTTGGTAACTTTGGGAAGAGCAGTTTCGCTTGACATATATAATCAGAAGCCAGACTATAGAGGAGTTAAAATCGAATGAGAAGTATAGAAGTGGAGGCACCTAATGTAAACAGCTTTCTCAAGAAGACTGGCCACAGAGATGAGATACAGGATGTTAGCTAGCAAGTATGGTTGGATCAAGTGAGTTTACTAAGATGGAGGAGACACGGGTATGTTTGAAGGTAGTAGGTAAGCAGCCAGTAGCTAGGGAGAGATTCAAAGTTATTGAGAAAGCAGAGATAATAGAGAGGGCAGTCTGCTGGAGAAGGCAGGAAGGAATGGGATGGCTTGTTTAAGTAGAATGATTCGCCTAGGCAAGGAGAAGAGCTATCTCTACACGAGATAGGAGTAAAGGAGGAGATAGCAAGAGAAGTCATCTGAGTGACGAGAGATGAAGAGGAGAGGGGAAAAGAGAGCTCTTAGAATAAGATGTCAATTTTTTTCATTTATATATGGAATAAGGTTCTCACCCGGAATGGTTAGGGGAGGCAGTGCCGTGGGAAGCTTCAGGAAGGATGAAAAGCTTTGGAATGGCCACTGTAGCAAATGGAATAGTGAATTAATTAGGGAAGTGAGAAATCATTGCCTTGCTGCAGCGAAATCCCAGTTGAGACTATGTAATATAAATTTATAATAGATCCAGTCAGCACAGTTTTGTGATTTTCTCCAGCCTTATATGACAGCAAGGGAATAAGACTGAAGGTGGTGCATGGTGGAAATAAATCAAGATTCAGGTTTAATAAGGCATAATCACCTCAGAACAATGGGACAGGGGATTTGAGTGTAGAGGATAGTATAGACTGGAATTGTTTCACCAATGAATAGGGATTATAGCCTGGGGAAAATTGAGTAGTAGGGTGATTGGAGGTCTTGGTGAGAATGGTAGAACAGGGTTAGGGATTGTAAGGTAGAAAGAAAGATGAAATGATAAAATATTATGATCACATAAAGCAAAGGTCCTTAACTTTTTCTGTGTAATAGAATCCATTGGCAGTCTGGTGAAGCCTATGGACTCCTTCTCAAAATACTGTTTTCAAATACATAAAATAAATCTCATGAGATTACAGAGGAAACCAATTATATCTAACTATGCTTATCTAAAAATTTTTAAGTTCATGTACTTTTGAGATAAAGGAATTTTGGAGTTCATGAACATGAAAGTAGAACACTTATAGGTGATGGCAAAATCAAAGGTAGAGCCATCTCTGTCTATAGGTATCTCTAGACGAGGTAGAGGGACAGACTAAGTCATGAGAACTGAGTAGTTTGAGAACTGAGATGTTAGAGTGTGTGATGTAGTATTTTTTTTAGACAATTGGGGTTAAGTGACTTGCCCAGGGTCACACAGCTAGTAAGTGTCACGTGTTTGGTCTGAGGTTGCATTTGAACTCAGGTACTCCTGACTTCAGGGCCAGTGCTCTATCCACTGTGCCATCTAGCTGCCCCTGTGTTGTAGTATTGATATATATGTTGAAGAATTGAAAATATAAATAATATTTTATGTTAAAAAATAATTTTCTTTTTATTCTCAGGATAGTGAAGAATCTTGACTTCACTGTTTATAAATTTGAAAACTATGGGAAAGAGTTCATTAAGAGACAAAGGACCAGCCCAGATGCTTATATTCAAGTGGCACTCCAGTTGGCCTTTTATAGGTGAGTAAAACAAAATCAAAGAATAGACCTTTTAAAAGTAAGAACTGAGTCCTCTTGGTGCCAAAGAAATGCACCTAATGTTTTTTTCTGCTGCATACAATAAACTGATATCCCTGATAGGATATAGTGTTCCTACACCTAGAATGGGGCATATAAACCCTCTAAGAAAGGAAGCACAATGTCCCTGGTGCTCATAAAATGACACTAATAAAAAAACTCTGAAGTAAGAGAAAAGTACTCAACCAAACAGGGACTATATGATTCAGATTTCCTGTTAAAGATTCAACTATGTTTTAAATCACTAAGAAATTAATTAAGTCTGGTTTCTGAAACCTTTTGACAAGACACCTTTGGGATGGCAGGCATCTTCCAAAGGCTTGCCATAATTACGGCTTTATCCACACCAGGCTCATATGAATATATAAATACTCACACACACACATACACAAATATACTCACATATATATACATACATACACATATATATGTATGTGTGTATATATATATATTTGTGTGTGTGGAGAGAGAGAGAGAGAGAGAAAGAGAGAGAGAAACAGACAAAGGGAATCAGATGACGTCTAATGGGAGTAGAGTTCAGAGAGATTATCATCATCCTATTTCTGGAAGCAAAGTCTCCTTTTAATGGCAGCTCAAAATTACATTAGATTTTTTGGTTATAATATCATACTATTGATTCATATCGAGCTTGTGATCCACTAAACCTCCAGAATTTTTTAAAAAACTGTTTATTTATAACATTCTTTTCTTTTTAAATTTTGAGCTCCAAGTTCTCTTCTGCCCTGCCGCCCCACCCATCAAGAAGGCAAGCAATATGATATTAATTATACATGTGAAATCATGCAAAACATATTTCCATATTAGCCAGATTTCAAAACAAAGCAAGAAAAATAAAGTGAGAAAATTAAACTTCAATTTGCACTCAGCGTTCATCACTTTTCTCTCTGGAGGTGGAGAGCATTTTTTCATTTAGAGTTGTCTTGGATCATTACATTGATCAGAGTGGTCAGTTCTTTAGGAGTTGAAAATCATTACAACATTGCTGTTACTGTGCACAATAATCTCCTGATTCTTCTCACTTCACTTTGCATCAGTTCATATATGTCTTGCCATGTTTTTTTTTCTGAAACCACCCTCCCCATCATTTCCCACAGCATAACAGTACTCTATCATAATCATATCACAAGTTGTTCAGGCATTCCCCAACTAATGAGCATCCCTTTGATTTTCAATTCTTTACGACACAGAGTTGCTATGAATATTTTGTGTGTGTATAGGTAGATAGAGAGATAGAAAGATAGATAGAGTGATAGATAGATAGAGATAGAGATGTCCTTTACCTTTTTCTTTGATATCTTTGGGATACAGATCTAGTAGTGACATTTCCGGGTCAAAGGGTATACACAGTTTTATAGTCCTTTAGGCCCAGGTCCAAATTTTTCTCCAAAATAGTCGGACCAGTTCACTAATCCACCAACATGAAATAGTTAAAAGGCCCAGCATTTGTCATTTCTGACAGATATGAGGTAGTATACCTCAAAGTTGTTTTAATTTGACTTCCTCTAATCAATAGTGATTTAGAATATTTTTTCATATTACTATAGATGGTTTTGATTTCTTTTTCTGAAAATTGCCTGTTTATATCCTTTGACCACTTACTGATTGGGGAATGCCTCTTATTTTAATAAATTAGACTCAGTTTTATGCTCAGTATATATTTGAGAAATGAGGCCTTTATCAGAGAAACATGTTGTAAAATTTTTTTATACTATTTCATTGTCTATGGTACCTTTTGTCAAAATGCCATTTCTTTGATTACCCCTTTTAACTATTTCTATTTTTGCTTTTGTTTTGTCTGAGATCATGATTGTTACCCCTACTTTTCTTTAGAGTCTGCTCCAGTTCTTTATTTTAACTCTGCAGGTATCTTTCTGTTTCAAGAGTGTCTTTTGTAAAAAAAAAACCATCTTGTTGGATTCTGGTTTCTAATCTACTCTGTTCTCTGCTTCCATTTTATGGGTGAGCTCATCCCATTCACCTTCAGAATTATGATTACTAACTGTGTATTTCCCTCCATCCTATTTTATTTTATTTCTTATTTCCTCTTTTTATCCTGTCCTGCCTCAAGTTTATTTTGCTTCTAATCACTGTCTCCCTTAATCTGCCCTCCCTTTTATCATCTCCCCTCTTTCTCTTATCCCCTTCCCCTCCTATTTCCCTATTAGGTAAGTTACATGTCTATACACAACTGAGTGTGTGTGTATGTATGTGTCTTCTTCCTTCTTTGAACCAATTCTGATGGGAGTGAGGTTCAAATATTGCCTGCTATCCTATTTTCCCCTCCTCTATAAAAGCTTTTCCTTGCATACCTTTTTTACGTGAGAAAAATTTTCCCATTCTACGTCTCCCTTCCCCCTTCTCCCAGTGCATTCCTCTTACTCACCCCTTCATTTTTTTGGAGATCATTCCAACATAATGAACCCATATCCATGACCTCTATCTATGCAAACTCCTTTTAACTCCCCTAATAATTATAAAGTTCTTAGTAGTTACATGGATCATCCTCCCATGCAGGAATGTAAATAGTTTAACTTTATTGAGACTCCTATGATTACTCTTCCATGTTTACCTTTTTATGCTTCTCTTGAGTCTTGTGTTTGAATGTCAAATTTTCTATCAGCTCTGGTCTCTTCAAAAATCAGGAATGCTTGAAAGTCCTCTATTTCATTAAATACTCATTTTTTCCTCTTTAGGATTATACTCAATTTTTCTGGGTAGGTTATTCTTGGTTGTAATCCTAACTCCTTTGTCTTCTGGAATATCATATTCCAAGCCCTCTACTCCTTTAATGTGGAAGCCACTAAATATTGTGTGATCCTGACTGTGGCTCCACAATATTTCAATTGTTTCTGGCTGCTTGAAGTATTTTCTCTTTGACCTGGCAGCTCTGCAATATGGCTATACTATTCCTGGTAGTTTTCATTTTGGGATCTCTTTCAGGAAGTGATTGGTGGATTCTTTCCATTTCTTGTTTTAACCTCTGGATCTAAGATACTGGGTAGTTTTCCTTGATAATTTTTTGAAATATTATGTCTAGGATCTTTCTCTGATTATGGCTTTCTAGTAGTTGAATAATTTTCAAATTATCTCTTCTCAATCTATTTTCCAGGTCAGTTGTTTTTCTGATATTTCACATTTTCTTCTATTTTTTTCATTCTTTTGACTTTTTTTCCCTTGATGTCTCATAGAGTCATTAGCTTCCACTTGTCTAATTCTAATTTTTAGGGAATTATTTTTTTTAGTGAGCTTTTGTACTTCCTTTTCCATTTGGCTAATTCTGTTTTTTAACTTTTTCTTCTTTCTGTTTCTTAAGTTCTCCCTTTCAATCCCCAGTGAACTTTCATACCTCCTTTTCAATTTGGTCCATTCTGCTTTTAAGGAGTTCTTGTCTTCAGAATTTTTGTGCCTCTTTTACTATTAGGCCAATTCTGTTTTTAAGGTGTTATTTTCTTCAGTATTTTGCTAAACTGTTAATCTTCTTCCTAATTTTATTACACTACTCTCATTTCTCTTCCCAATTTTTCCTCTACCACCCTTATCTATTTAACTGTTATAGGAATTTTTGTTGGACTTGGGTCCAATTAGCATTTTTGAGTCTTTGGTTGTAGCTATTTTTTACATTGTTGTCTTCTCCTGAATTCATGTCTTGGTCTTCCCTACCACCATAGTAGCTTTTCATGGTCAAATTCTTTTTTTTTGTTGGTTACACATTTTTCCAGTCCATTTCTTGACTTTGAACTTCATGTTAAAGTTGGGCTCTGCTTACCTGGAAGTGGGGAGACTCTATCCCAAGCTTCAGGCTTTTTGTGATGCTGTTTTTAGAGCTAGTTCTTGGGGTCTGCAAGTTTTTAGTGCTTCCAAGGTGATGTGATTTTGGGAGAGATGTGGTCACTGCTCTCCTGGTCTGTGCCCTAGTTTTTACCCAGGAAAGGTCCATGCTCGCCTGCAACCACAAGTGCTAGTGTTCTTCTTTACCTTAGAATTGTGACCAGGGCCCCCAACATTCCTCTCTGCCCTGGAACTGCAACCCACAACTGTGTATAGGCAGTAGAGTTGCCAATCAGTGCCAGCTGTACCCAATTTCAGCAAAAAGGTCCCCTGTAATCTCTTTCTGACCAGTTGTTTTACCCCCTTACCACCTCTGGACTGAGAGTTCCCAAAGCTGCTGCTGCTGCTGCAGTGGTCGCTGTTGCTGCCAATGGTATATGGTCTCTGAATAGACTTCCACCCCAGTGTCAAAAACTTCTACCAACTTCCTAAGTTTTCTTAGTCCAGAAAACTTCTTATCCTGACCTTTTTTTGGCTCTGCCACTCCAAAATTTGATTTGAGGCATTATTTTAATGTTGTTTGGAGGGTAATATTGAGAGAGTTCATTGGGTTACCTCTAATGCACTATCTTGGCTCCCTTTCATCCCTCAGAATTTTTTCAGCAATGCTGTCTAACTATGCCTCTTCTATCTTATTCCTGTGAAGTTAATTTTTTACCCAAGTGGAAGACTTTCCATTTATCCTTAATAAATTTCATTTTGTCATATTCAGTTCAATGCTCTATCCAGCCTCCCAAGATTCTTTTATGTACTAACTCTGTCATACACTGTGTTAGCCATCCCTCCCAGATTGGCATCATGCAAATTTGATATGCCTGCCATCTATGCTTTTATCCAAGTCACTGATATAAATGTTAAACAGCACAAGCCAAGCACAAATATCTGGAATACTCTACTGAAGACACCCCTGCCAAGTTGACATTGAATAATAATCAATTATTCTTTGAGTCTGGCCATCCAACCAGTTCTGAATCCACATAATTAAATTTCATATAACCCATAACTCCCCATTTTCTCTAAAAGAATAGCATGAGATATTTTATTTAAAACTTTGCTAAGTAAACTATATCCATAGCATTCTTATCTATTAGTTTAGTAATCCTGTCAAAAAACGAAATAAAGTTAGTTCAGTATAACCTGTTCTTGATGAAGCCATATTGACTCTTTGTAATTATGGCTTCCTTATCTACATGTTTACCACCTATTTAATGATCTATTTTAGAGTTTTCCTAGGAAATAATATATATGCATATGTGTAAAGTATATCTATATTAGTCAAGTGCATTGGCCTATAGTTTGGACACTCCATTCTCTTTCTTTTTTTGAAAATCAGGATATCTGTCTTTCCCCAATCTTGTGGCATCTCTCTTGTTTCCAGTAGTCTTTCAGATCATCACTAATATTGGTTCACTAATTACATCTGCCAGTTCTTTCAGGATCTGGGTATATATTTCATCTGGGCCAAGTGATTTGAATTCATCAAGGGAAATTAGTTGCTATCTTACTATCTCTTATCTTGGTCATCAATTCCCTGTTGATCATTTTTGTTCTGTCATTTCCAATGTAAAGGTAATTCTTTTTCAGAGAAATCAGAAACATAAAAATTGAGCAGCTTTACCTTCTCTCTATTGCCATTTATCACCACCATATCCACCTCCAAGCAAAGGTCCCATCCTTTCTTTGATGCAACTTTTTCTCCAAACATAGCTTAAAAAATCTTTTTGTCATCCTTATACTCCTGTACCAGCCTCAGCTCATTCCAAGCATCAACATTTTTACCATTATTTTTAAAGGATTGTGCCACATTAATGTTTATGTTACCGGCCTTGCCTCCATCCTCTGTATATTTCTTTTTAAAATCTAAGTTGAGATGGTAAGTTCTGCATATCCACACTTGTATCTTCAGACAAATTTCATTTTTCTTCCTTGTTAAAAGTTTTACTTTTTGTCTTTAGAATTTTATTCTTTGATATCTCCGATCCTTCCTGGGTTGCTTTACTTCATGGAATCCTACCTTTCCTCTGTCCCCATTGAATTTTGCTTTTCCCAAATCTACAATGTATGTCAAACTATGCCAATATTTTATCCCCTCTATCACAAACTCCAAAATGAAGTGGTCACGTCTCCCAAAGTTTCCCATCATTTTTATCCCAGCAATCAGTTCTTGTCCAATAAAGTAAAGTAAAGTAAAGATCAAAAATAAAATTTACTCTTGTTTTTCTACCTTTTGAAGAATGCAACTATCATTAAGGTGGATCAAAAAGTTATTATTAATTGCTCTGATCTGGGCAGAGAGATCCAACATGTGTGCCACACTGAAGACCTACCATCACTACTATCCTATGATTCTGTACCAGCCTTGAGATTTGTTTTCCAAATTCCATACGTATTTCCTCCTTCAATCCAGGTGGTCAGTGACATAATCACTTTTGTTTCTCCTTCCTTTGACCTTCACCAAATACTCTCAGACATGCTTACTCTGATTCCTGGATTTTGTCATCTAAGTATACCTTCTTAATATACATTGCTATCCCACCCTTTAACCTATCTTGTTTCTTTTGAATAAGGTACACTCCTCCTGAACCATGGCTTAGGCTATGCTAAGTATCAGTGATACAAGTGAGGTCAAATTTGCTTCCTAATATTAAGACCTCAAATTCCTCTTATTTGTTGCCTAAACTTTGGGTATTTGTCACTAGACATTTAAAACCATGGGTTTTGCTACTGACTTTTTTCTTGGATTTTTGTCTCATAAGAATTTCTGAGTATCCTAGCTGCTATTTCTCCTCCTTTGTGACTACCCCTCTTTAGTATCTAACTACCGGGATATACATAAGTAGTCTATGTCTATGTGTCTGTATCTATGTCTATATTTATACATATGCATATACTTCTACAATAAGGAGATTTTCATAATAGCACACAAAATTTGGAAATCTTTAGACTTCTATACTTCAAAAAATCTATTATTTCATCAGCACAGATATTCCTTCCACCAGTGTGTATTGTAATTCCACAACAGTTACCAGTGAACATCCCGCATCAATTTTTCAGTGAGGAAGCTTTCTTTATCTATCTTGGCTGGCACTTGGATGACAAAGCACACCATAAGCATATGGCACTGGAAGCCTTTTCCAGTTTGCCAACACCAACAGGATTTGCACACTCTACTGGCATATCCTACAGTGAGACATCACAGTAAGGTTTTAATACAAGACTTGAAAACACTCAAGGTTAAATACCAGCTCTGCTACTTACTGTGTGGCCTTGTGACAAATCATTTCACTTCTCTGGGCCTCAGTTTTCGCACCTGTAAAACAAAAGGTTTGAAATGCATAACATTAAAAAGTTAAATAACAGCATATAAAGTAATGCCACACAACCTCATTTCTTTACCCTATACTCATCTAGACATCTGTCATGATGAACAATTAGCATGAAGTAAATTTTACTCTTCGAGAAGTAATGAGCAGAGAAATGTTCTCAAATTAGAAATACTAGTCTGGTTGGATGTCAAGAATACGAAGTGTTTCATTGCTATATTTTTAAAGAACTTTTCCTTGTATCCTCTGGACACTTGAAAACAAGACAAATAAGGGCTCAATAAATATATGCTGATTAGCTGATACTCTGAAAGTTCATAAGTCTCTGATCATTTTGAATCTTTATCTCTACTACGAGAGACAGCTATTTTCTTAAGCCTCCTATGAGTCATGGTTGAAGGCTTAGGATTTTCACGTTAAAGCTTTTACCAAACTGTCTGAGAAAAGAGATATTCTCATTCTTTTCTGAGGCTAATTTGATCTTAACAGGTACCCTATTCTTCAGAACCTTGCTTCAAAATCATCTTTTTCATATATCTTCAATCTCTTCCTTTCTCTTTTTTAATGTATTTTTTTTCACTTTCAGTTTATTGCTATGTTTTATTTTTGCATTATAAACATTTACAGATTACTCCCACTTTACAAGAGGTCTTTTATAACTAAGTAAAACTAATAATATGGTGGCCTTGTCTTAAAGTTTACTCACCATTTCACAACTGTAGAGCTCCCTCACATCTCTGTATTTAAAAAAAATTAACAAATATTTCTCTCTCCTTCCCACCACTACTTAAAAAAAGAACACTTCTGGTAATAAATATGCATAGTCAAGCAAATTATCCCAAAATTATTTTTAAAGTGTTTTAAATTGTTCTGCTGGTTCTGCTAATCTTATTCTTCATTAGTTTATCAAAGTCCTCAAAATTGTTCATTTTTATAATATTGATATTGTATGAACTGTTCTTTTGGTTCTGCTCACTTCATTCTGAGTCAGTTCATATCATTTTCCATGTCTTTTTGAAATCATCTTTTTTTTTTAACTTTCTACAGCACAAATTCTCTTCTTTATGGTTCCTTAGCATTTGTCTCCTAATATGCTCTATTCATATATATATACACAATGTATATGTGTATGTGTGTGTATTTTTTAAAGCCTTCCCTCTACTCTTTTACCCCATTCAATCTCTTTTCTCCTCTTCATGGCCAGACTTTTTGAAAAAGTTATCTATACATAATGCCTACACCTCTCATCAATCCCTTCTGTTTGGGTCCTGTCCTATCACTACATTAAAAGTGCCATTTTGAAAGTCATTAATAAGCTCCTAGTTGTCAAATCCAGTAGAATTTTTTTAGTCCTCTGACCTCTCTGCAGCATTGACATTGACCCCTTCTTAATGAATACCCTTTTCTCCCTTGGCTTTGGAGATACCACATTTTTCAAGTTCTATTTCTAACTATTCTTTGTCTTCATTCACTAACTGCCTGTCCTCTTTCTCGCTCATTATAGTGTTTGCTATAATTCCTCTACATTCTATTCATTAGTTTATCTTCAGGATCATGTCAATGCACTTGCACCTGGCACATAATAGGCACTTAATACATTTTTGTTGATTAATTATTGTCACTTTAATAAGAAAAATGTTGCCATGTTGGGTATGCAATGCCCACTAAAAACAATGCCTCCCCAGGGCCCTGGCTTACCATTGCCTACTATATGGGTACAGAAACAAATTTTGCTTTGTTTTGTTTTGTTGAGGCCTTGAGAACTGCGGTCACTCTAGCAGAGATCAATAGAGATTCATCAGGCCCTGATATATATTCAAAACTCATCTGCTTTCTGGAAAAGAGCTAGGTAGCTTTTCTTTTCCCACTAAGCCTAAGGTTTCTCTCTGCCTAGAACAAACAATAAGGTATTGCTTGTGAGGTTTTAAATAAAGCAGATTTCCAGTAAGGGCAAATGATTAATTACACAATTATTTCATTCTCTACTACTAATCATTCTTCAGATCTTTCAGTAAATTCTAGATTTTGCAATGTATATTTTTTAAGACATCAACCAATGTTTTTCTCTTTTACCAGTAATACATAACAAATACATGTTACTATATTCGACCCTTCATATTAGAAGAGCTTTAACATCCATCTTTAGGGGATCTCTTATAGAACTCTACTAACATTAAAATGAAATACTATGCCAAATAAAATCAGGACTGTAAAAATGAAGCCTACTGAGGCTATTTTTCTTTCAGCATTTATGATTCCTCCCAAATAAGTTATTTGCCATTCATACTTCATTCTCTGCAGATGCCACCAGAGACTCGTCCCTACATATGAAAGTGCTTCCATTCGCCGATTTGAAGAAGGACGAGTTGACAACATTAGGTCAGCAACTCCTGAAGCACTGGCTTTTGTGAAAGCAATGACTGATGAAAAATCATCTGTAACGGTAGGTGCAGCTATTTCAGTTGGACTTCAAAAATAATCCATGCTGCTTCATCTCCAGGGAGAAATGGCCATTCCTTGCAGCTCAGTCATTTGGTTCCTCTCTGATAGGCCTCTCTGTGCAGTCCTTTACTGAGTAATGTTTTAAACCTCTTATATTTTATACAATTCTGATCTGTTGGCAGGACTCAGAGAAGATGTTGCTTTTAAAAGAAGCCATCAGGGCTCAGACAGAATACACTGTTTTGGTGAGTGAGATCTCTGCTTTTTTTTTTTTTTAAATTGCTGGAATTAGAACCAGTGTTTATTAAAGACAACATGACAGAGCTTAGCAACTAAAGGATATCAACAGGGCCTGGCAAATACTGGTGCTAATAGAACAGACACTCTACTTTCATATTTCATCATATCAGATTAGATATATACGTAGATACACAGAGAGATATACATACCAAACTATACACATATAATTAGTGATCATTTAGACTGGCCTCAACAGAAGTTTACCTTTATGCTAGCTATGAAAAAGGTGTTTTCAAGCAAATTAAAAGAGTAAAGATTTAATGGAAAAGGTTTTCCTACTTCAGAGAGCAGACTATTTTGCAGTATTTTCAAAGAACTCACTTTATATACAAAGTACAGTAATTGAAGCCCACTGTTTAAGTTATTTCTTTATTAGTCCCTAATTTTTAGCTTAGTACGTAAAATCATTCTCATCTATTCTTTAAAAAACAATCCCAACTAGGAGGCATATTGCTGATCTAATTTAAGACCACATACATGTGAGAAAGTAAAAGAGCTTAATTTCTATTTTTAAGTCTTTAATTCATACTTTTCACTAATTTAGACACAATGAACTCTCTTCCCAATTCAACCAAATTAGTAAAGTTTTACAAGACCTGTAGAGATTGAAATACATTTTCCTTTACTAATTGCCATTAATGAACCCAATCAATCAATTATCATCAAGTATTTATTAAGTATCTGCTAAGAGCTATGCACTGCTCTAGGTACTGGTAATACAAGTTCAAAGAGTGAAACAATCCCTACTGATAAGGAGCTTACATTCTAATGGGGAAGATAAACAAGCACATACATGCATACATATAGATATGTATATATAGATATAGGCATATATATATATATAGCATAAATATAAAGTTAATAAATACAAATCTATACAAAGCAGATACTAGGTAGTTTGAGGACAGCAGGAACTTGCAGTTGGGGAATCAGAAAAATCAAGACAGAACCCCTTATTTAAAATAAAGAAAAAATCTTAATTATAGAAATTTAAACAGAAATAATGGCCCAAAAGTCTTAGTGCAGTTTTCAGCCCTAATAGCTTTAAACTGCACTAAAACTTTCAGGACATCCTGTATAATAATAATGAATTTATTAATTGTTCTTCCCACTATTTATTTAGGTTACATGTATATTTGAAAAGTAGTAGTAGTTGCATGCCATTCCATTGTTCAGCATAATTAAGCAATTGTTGAAATGATGAGAGCCTCTAATTCAGTTCCATTTTATTCATTCAAACCTAGAACAACTGTTGTCAAAGCCACAACAGTCAACATGTTGCCTCATAAAATAAGCACAGTTTATTATTTCTTCAGTTTTCCTCTTTACTAGGATTTAACAGTGACATTGACATCATATAAATGTGGAACTCATTAGACCTAATTTAGCACAATATTACCTTGGATGTCCCTTCAAAGGTTACTTAATGGCTTACCATTTCCCTTAAGACATGACACTGACATATTTGGTTAGGAAACTTAAAAATCTTATATGATCAAATGGACTTTTAAAAAAATCATTAAATTAGTTTTCCCCTCTGGAAAAAGTCAAGCTAACCACTTCTAAGAACCTGGTTCTAGCTTTAACCACATGGCCTTCTAGGTGCAAGAAATAGCTGCCAGCAGTTCACCAAACAGTCTAAAGTGCCAGCCATTCAAACACTGTATTTCTCACCCTTTGGATCATCAGTGGAGAATGGAGGCTTCAACTTGGTGATGAGGCTATACACATCAGAACTAAGTAGTCTTATACCATAGCCTTTTCTCTTGTTCCTGCATTACAAATCTCATTTAGTGCTAGAAGCAGGCCCTAACTCCATTTGAGCCAATGGCATACCAACTTTCCACAGCCTGATTGAGCTTTTCTCCTTGCCTATAGCCTGGCCTCCCATTGTGTAAGAATGCCAATAACCCATCAGTGAACCACAATCCCTCTAAGTACCTGCAGGCTTTGTCACCATTAATGGGTAGGACAACCATAGTTAATTAGATTGACTTGAAATTATTAGCATCAGAATCATGCAGTAGTATTTCTATCCCTAGTCATTAAAAACAAAAATAGCCTAAGTATCATGGAAGGGAATGTCCTAGTTCAAGAAGCAGAAACAATTTTGGAAACTGGTAAATCCTGAGTTTTACTGAATGGAGGGGAATGGGATGGAACAGGGAAAGAAAGGGAATGGGACTAGAGAAAACAGAGCAAAATAGAGTGGAGTAAAATGGAATAGGATGAAGCAAAATATATCAGAATAGAATCAAATAACCTTCCACATCACAGACTTTCTGCTCTTCCTCCCATTCTACCCAGGCCATCACTGGTATGGCAATTGACAATCATTTACTGGGGCTGAGGGAAATAGCCCGAGGACTCTGCAAAGAGCTGCCAGAGATGTTCACAGATGAAACCTACTTGACAAGCAATCGATTTGTCCTCTCAACCAGCCAGGTAGGAGTTTGGAATCACCTGTTCATCCAAGAAATCAAATCGTTTTAGTGTGGTCACCTTTCTTGGGGAATGCTATGCAACAACCCAATTTTAAGCTATTATTTCAATTTTATAGCTCATTCTGATTTCAAATAAATCTACAGTGAAATTTAGGAATGATGAAATCCATTTAACGATAACCTGCTGAAAATAATACAGTACCAGGCAACACTAGATCTAAATTCCATTCTGGGCTCTATTACTGATGTTAAGCCTGACTGCAAGTCACTTAATTCCTCTGTACCTCAGTCACACTCCCTATAGAACAGACCTAGTTATACTTCCCTGCTAAGTCTCTTTACAGGGATATTACTGGACTACATGAAACTTGAGCTCCTCCATTACATTTAATAGAATCCCATAGTTACAAGGGACTCCCAAAGGTCATCTGGTCGGTCCCCTTGCCTTCAAGAAATCTTGTACCTAATTGAGCCCAGAAACATGAGCCTTCACTTTGCTTTCCATACTCTGAGTTCCTACAAATTCAATGTATTAAATGTAATAATAACTCATTACAAGAATTATTATTGTGTTCATATTTCTAACAATTTTATGAGTCATAAAGTAGACAGAGGCAAAAAACAAAATGAGAAAGAGAAAATAAAACTTTGATCTAATATTTCCCAACTTAGCTTGCTGTGATGCTGTTTGAGGATTATCATTCACAACTAAAAAAATGCAGTGTTTTCCTAGGGAATCAGCTCCAATAAGAGAAGGAATACCCACAGTAATCAATTTATTGAAACCTTGCCTCATCTACGTAAGGATGGGCATATGCAATAAAAGGGACTGATTATATTGTGTTGGAACATAAAACCTACTAAGTAATTTGATCTTGTCATAATGTCTGTGGGCTTGCAGACATGAGTAAATGCAACAAGAATACCACGACATAAATTCTCTGGGAAACCATCCATGGGCAAAAAGTGCTATTGAATGGCTTTATGGCCTTGGGCTGTTGCACAGCACATTTATCTGACAATTCTATGACTCTATTAGCAAGACTAATGGTTTGTTCTACTCCATTTAAAAGCCAAGTGTCACTTCTGAAGGCCCAAGTACACAACTCCTGAAATTTACAGGTTTAAAACAAGCCCCAAACTCCATCACAGTAGAAATGCTTATTTCTGGTGCCAGTTAATAAATGTAATTTGGATATGGCTTTTTTAAAATGATAAAATATTTGTTATGTTTTAGATGTCTAAAGAAACACATTTCTTTACTTGATGATTTCTAGATTACAAAATAGCATCAGTTTCCAAACAGACCTCTCAGAATATTATTAGAGTAACTAAAACTCCAATCCATAGAAATCTTTGAGATTTTTAAAGCTGTGTTCAGACTCAAGCCTGTCCTAGAAAAAAAAATATCCAGATAATGCTAATGGTAATTAAATATATGGTAGACAACCAACAACCCTATATCGTCATCTTTTTAATTGACAGGGGTTATATTGGGTTGGGTTTTTGTTGTTGTTTTTGGTTAGTGTAGTCATTATGTTGTTCAATAATTGGTACTCTTAAACTTTGATTCTTAGTGAGCATAGTTCATTATATTATATTGTTCAATAAATGGTTTTCTTGAACCTTGATTCTCGAACCAAATTTTTGCTATCCCACAAGTTACTCTCTTTTAGAATGGCATTAACTCTTTCAGGCCACTAAAGTGCCTCTTAGGAAATTACTATAGTGTCTGAAATGGTGAATTACAATGCAGCTTCCACCAGGCCCTACTCACTCTGAATCAGTAGATTCCACACTGGAAGCATCTGACTCAACAAGTAAAACATTTTACAGTGGGCAGTGATTTTATTATTGCCTTTTCTATTGATGGCATGTATATTAATGACTACAACTATATCTACATGATTCAAAACATATATATGTACATACAATATACTTCAGGGAAAGTCAGTGTGGAATACTATAGAGAGAGCTAGGGTGGGAAGCAGAAAGACCTGGATTTAAGTCTCACCTCTGACCCATATTGGCTGTGTGACCCTGGACAAGTACACCAGGCAGCTCTCTAAGACAATAAAATTGCAGAGAAGGTAAAAACCTGCAAAATCACCCATCTGGCGGTTAAAAAAAATTAATCATTAAATTATCTCATTGGCATGAGTACTCCCTCTACTGTGGTGCAGATTGTAACCCATGTGATTGTAATCCTAAGTGATTCTTGCCCATTTCCTTCCACTGTATCAGCTTGATATCCCAAATTCCTAGCACAGGAGTTCTTAACCTGGGGAGCATGAATCTTAGGGTCTATGAATAGATTTCAGAGGAGTCTGTAAATCTGAATGGGAAAAAATATATCTTTATTTTCACTAACTTTTGATTCCCTTTGTAATACTATGCATTTCATTTTATACATTTAAAAACATTCAGAGAAGGGGTCCATAAGTTTGATCAGTTTGTCAGAAGGGTTCCATAACACAAAAAAGGTTAAAAATCCCTGACCTAGGATATAATGGTTGCTTAATAAATGCTTATTAAATTGAATCAAATCATACAAACTATTACTTCCCTTTCAGAACCATCTGATTCTAAAATGTGATTCTCTCTACCAGGTGCCAACAACAATGGAGATGTTTTGCTGCTATGGTCCTGTAGTCCCGAATGGTTATGGCACATGCTATAATCCTCAAGCAGAGCACATATTGTTCTGCATCTCCAGCTTCCACGACTGCAAAGAGACCTCTTCTGTCAAGTTTGCTAAAGCCATAGAAGAAAGCCTCATTGAAATGAAAGATCTATGTAGCAAACACAATACTGTGACAGCAAAGCCACCAACCAAACAGGAAAAAACCCCCAAACCCCAAGAGGCAAAGAAGCTCTAATTCTTTTCTCTGCATCACCATGCAGGTTCTACTACTCCCTGTGTCCAAACCCTTAAATGTGTTGTCTACCCCAGCTTTCTGCAACTTCCAAATTCATAGGACATACTTCTAAAATTATGCTGAAGCATCATGAGAAGCTACGACATTGTGAAGGGGAAGATACCATTAATTATATATTAGAAGTACAGTTATCTATTCAAGGTTCAAACCAGTCTGTGCCCTGTGAAATGCTTCAGTCTTTGCTCCGTACTCAGCAATCAAGGGTAACCTTGTTAAGTTCAAAGTGGTCCTGCTGAGGATGTAGAATGTCTATCTACAAATGTAGAGCTTCAGAGCTTTGTTTTTTATTACTTATTTCAGTACAGCACCACCCAACTAATGTTTTGCATGGCATAAAATGAGTCATTCTATTCTAACTGGCAACCATAACTAAATCCATAGCTAAATGAATATAAATGACATCGGATTCATTACGTTTTTTTAAGGGTAGAGATTCAAATTCCAAATGATTGATTCATGTGGTTTAAGACTGCCATTGAGAGACAGAGACACATAGAGAGATAAAGAGACAGAGAGACAAAGAGAGAGAGAACCATTACTAAGTTAGTTACATGATGCAGTGATTCACAAGAAAGTCCAGGTCTATTAAGAATATGATGCTTTGGAGCTGGAAATCAATCCTCCCTTTCTGGTCTTAAGAGTAGTTTGGAGTAGAATATAGAAAATCTAGATCTGCTGTTCATAAAAGAAAGGGAAGACTTCTCATAATGGCTCTCACTTCATTGCCTTTTCACTCCCACCTGTGGAGACAGATGGAAACCTAGAAGACATTAGAGTCAGTTAGAGACGAGTGAAATGCAGAGGCAGGGAACAGTGTCATTTTAATGGGATACTGTCCATTTCCCAGGGGGTGGGGAGGTGGGGATGGGGTTGGAGTAGGGTACTGACCATTAGTGCTTCTTTAGAGCACTCCTCTCCCCTTCTATATTTGACCCATATACATCCTAAAATGCAAAAAAAAAAAAAAAATACCAACAGAAACCATTATGGCTAGCCTTTTTTAGTGCGGGGGTTTGTTTGCTTTGGGGTTTGGGTTGTGTTGGTCTCAAATTTCCAAATCAAAGTTGAGTTTAGAGACTGAGCTTCACTTATCACACAAATGTTATTGCTGCCATTACGTAATACATGTAATGAATCACTAGCTACATTCTGGTTTGTTTTTTTTTTTTAATCAAGACAAACTGCATCCATCTTTGAAGAATGGTTCTCTCTTCTTATTCTTTCCCCACCTGAAGTTGTAGTTTTCTTTGTATGCCCAGTACTTAACAGAGTGCGGGGCGCATAATTAGGCTCTTAATAAATGCTTGTTGACTTAAAGAGATTAAATTGTTCGAGCTGTATCAGGATGGATTAGGAAATTCCATCTAGTATAAGTTACAACAAGTAACTGTTTGACCATATTTCAAAGACATGGATCTGTTTGAAGAAGCAAAAGACTCAAGTTATTTTCTAGGCTACCTCGATATTAACGGAAAGGCATAGCTACTTCTTGTGGGGTCACTCTGTGATTCTATGGAACACTTTTTGAGTTTATAAGATGGTTAATTAAAACAAGGCTGGTTGAACCAAACTCATTTCTACCACTATATTTGAATGATAGAATGTAAACACATATTACCTGTGCAAAGCTGTTAACAAGATACTCAATATATTATATATTTTGAAGTTAGATGCACAGTTTTACGCACTTGGAGAGTTTTAAGTATAGGTTTTTGACTGGCAGAAAATAATAGCTTTTCCCTTAGAGAAAGGGGACAGAAAGAGACCTGTCCAGTCCAAGAAAGGTTAGAAATATCAAATATTTATGCAAAGGCAAAACTGAGCCATAACCATAGGAATATTTTTAGGTGGCACCTCTTACATGTGTATCCAAAGAGTCAGTTAAACCCAGAGATTCATTCTGAAATGATGAAGCAAATTAAAAATGTATATGACTTTCCCATATTCCCTATAATTTGCCAAAATATAGAGTTGATATTTTAGTCCTATTTTTATAAAATAGTATAGGTTTATGACAATGTGTAAATTGTATTTATAGCAGCTGAATTTTAAGTTATAGTTTTGTGCTTCAAAAATGTGTGTATATGTATGATGAAAAGAACTGTATATTGATAAACATGACAAAGTATTTAAGAAATATAAATCTGTATTCAATAAAAAGAAAGATGTCACTTGCTTTCATTTTAATTTATAGTAGCTGTATTGTGCTTTGTTTGGTATTATCCCTATAAGTTATGTCAACCAGTATCTAGGCATTTCTCTAGTGACCAATCAGCATGTGTCCTATAGATATTAGGACAGGCAGAAAAACATAAGATGGAAAAATGTATTTGTTTCCCCTATTACACTACAAGATGACAAGGATGGATATATGCTTTAAGATAATAGCGTTATCCTATAATAGTGTTGGTAGAAGACTTGGACGATAAGGTGATTGATAGTATAAACCCCCAAGGGCTTTAATTGCTTAAAATGGGAGAACCAAACAGATGGAAAGAGTCAGAGACAGAGAACTGATATGCAAATACATAGAAACAGACATCCAAGTATGATATAGTAGGGAATGTACTAGGGTAAGATTCAGGAAGCCTTTCTCAACTCTGTCACTGACTTGCTGTGTGACCATGGGCATGTAAATTAATCTTAGTCTGTTTTCTTTCTGTAAAATATGGATAACTATAATACCTTACTCACCTACCTTGTAGGAGTATTGTGATAATCAAATGAGATGACATATTAATAGGAGAATGAATGAAAAAGCATTGTGTCAGACATTGTGCTAGCACATAGTAAGCATTCATATATATGTAAAAGCAATTAGAAAACGTATAAAATTTTACAAATGTATTATTTTAATATGTACACACATTCACAACAGTAACCAAAGATTCATTCCCTATAGCAAGTACCATTCCTCAACCCCAAGAAATACAAGGAACCAGTTCAAAAATTCCTCTCAGTTTAAAGCCAAGCCCCCCTAAAGTATAGATGTGGTAGGGATTTTTCTTCTATTTCTTTTTTTAACCACAACTGTGGTTCCACTGGGACAGAGAGGAACTTCCTTTGCCAATGCAGATCACTACCATTTCTGAGAGTCTCTGGGGATTGCATGGGGGCACTGAGAGGTTAGGTGATTTGTCCAGGTTTATAGAATCAGGATGTACTTCTGGACTTCCACCCGGGTCTTCCTGAGCCTGGTGCCATCTCTCTATCCACTATGTGAAGCTTCTTCTCACTAAATTAACTAAAAAAGGAAAATTTGATACCAAATTTAAAAAAAAAAAGGTCAGCTCACTACAAGTTCCTCCTTATTTGCCATTCTTCCTAAATAACTGGAAAATAAGACAGTAAAAGAAACAGAGTAGGTGAAAGATAAACACACTAACCACCTTGATCTCAGCTTGAGGAAATATGCCATTATCTATTACTCGTTCTTCTCTTTTAGTTTAATATTGTTTGTGTATTGGATACAGGAGATAAAAATATTGTATAGAGAAGAGTGCTCCAGGTGACAGCCAAAGCAGTCTGAAACAAGAACTAATAACTTCTCTAAATTAATCCTAAGTTTCTCCCTCTAGGGAGGAAGAATATCGATCTGTGCTGCACTTGAAAATTCAAAACTTCCTCCCTTCTCACTTTTCACTCATTCCCTGTAAACATCCCTGTAGTGGGATGTAAAGGTCCAAATCAAGAGAGAAAAACATATTCATTTCTGCCTGCTTTTCATTTCTTATAGCACAATGGTATTACATTACATTTACATACCACAACTTACTCAGCTATTTCCCAAATGATGGGTATCCCCTCAATTTCCAATTCTTTGCCACCACAAAAAGAGCTGCTATAAATACTTTTGTACATGTGGGTCTTTTCCCCTCTTTTATACTCTCTTTGGGACAGACATAGTAGTGGTATTGTTGGATCAAAGGGTTCACTTCTCGGAGAAACTTCTGCCAACTTTCTCTCTCAACTCCAAATATCTAAATCCTATTCATACAAACTTTAATGAGTGGATTTTCTATGAAGCCTTCCTTGCCCCCCCCCCCCAGGCCATGGTGATTTCTCATTCCCTCCCCACTGCCTCCCCACAATTTCCTATGGCTTTTAGAATCACAGCACTTATTTAGCATTTATCTTCTTGCTATGCTGTATTGTTACCTCGTTGATGCCTATATTCTTGTCCTTCCTTCCAACACTGAAGTTCCATGAGGTGAAGTATGAATTCACATCTTTCTCTTTAGCAGCAGCAATCAACACAATGTCTTACACAAATCAATTCATCAACACCGATTTGTTAAGTGCCTACTATGTGCCAGGCACAATGCCAGGGACTGGGGACACAAAGACAAAAATGAAACAGTCCTTGCCCTCAAGGAATTTACATTCTATCAGAGGAGGCCTTAAAACTGCACCCAGATTCTAGACACCCTCTCCCCCTAAATAATTTTTTTTTAAATTCTGAGTAAAGGCAACTAGTAGCTGAGGAATGGAAGGAGGCAGGGATCAGGGAACGCCTAATGTTGAAGGTGTCTCTAAGCAGTTTTAAAGGAAACAAGTAATTGCAAGAGTCGTAGAGAAGAGAGCATGCTCCAGGTGTGTAGAACCACTGCAAAGGTGCAGAGATCTGAGATTATATTCAAGAAACAGCAAAAAGGCTACTTAGGCTGAAGGGGAGTAATGTATAAAGTTGGAAAGACACTCATAAAGGGCCTTAAAGGTGAATGGGAGAAACTTAACTTTGATGAAGGAGATAATGAGGAGTGGTTGTAGTTTCTTGAGCAGGGAAGTGGCCCTCTCAGAACTGCTCTAGAAGAAAATCTCTGGCAGGTGTGTGGAGGATGGACTGGAAAAGGGGCTCAAGCAGAAGACCAACTGGGAGGCTATTGCCATAGCCAGGGGTGTTGGCACCCCCCTACAGCACACAAAGCAAGAGACTCAGAAAGGAAAAGTAGACTTAAGCTTCGGGAAACTCTTCTACACTCCTCAGTTTTTTGTTGTTGTTCAGTCGAGTCTGATTCTTCATGACCCCATTTGGGGTTTTCTTGGCAAGGATACTGCCAAGGTTTTCCATTTCCTTCTCCAGCTCATTTTACACATGAGGAAACTGAGGCAAATTGAGCTATGTGACTTGCCCAGGGATACAGGGCTACTAAGTGTTTGAGGCCAGATTTGAATTCAGGTGTTCCTGACTCTGAGGCTCATTCCACTATGACACCTAGTTGCCTCACCCTCTTCAGTTAGACCACATTCACTTTTCTAACTGCCTGGTCTTGAACCAGGTCCACTAAGAACGCAGGGGCTTTTTTCAGAAAAACCCTTGCCAAGCCGGTCCGTGTGGCCTCCCCTTGTTGGGTGAGTCCCGGGTCCACAAGAGGCCCATTATCTGACCCCACCCCTGCCCCCGACTTTCGGTCACCACAAACTTCATAAGCCCCCCTTCTATGACTTCATTAAGCAGGCCCAGGCAGAAATGCGGAACCGGGCCCAGGCCCACGCCGGAGCTTGGAAGTCCCGCTCCTGTCCAGTCACCGGATCCCATCACACTCCTCCGGGGCTCCTCTCCAGGGGTCTCCTCCCACAAGCCCTCATTTGTCCTTGGACTCCCCCTTTCCGCCACCGCCAAGGGACCGGAAGAGACTCCGCCCCTAGAAACCTCTGCCGCGCCCACAGGGCGGCCATTCTGTCCCCAGCCCCCCCCACCCGGCCGCGGCCCACGCACAGTCCGCGTCTGCGCCTGCGCCTGCTCCTGTGCCTGCGCGGTCCAAGATGCCCAAGAGAGCTCTCGTCTTCTTGCGCTACGGGCCCTACCGCTCCTTGAACCTGACAGTGGAACACCGCACCTTCCGCCTGCGGGGCCTGCTAAGTGAGCGCCGGCAGGGGGCGCTGCGGGACGGGGGGGGAAGGGTTGGGAAGGAGGCGGGGCCCAACCTGCGGGGGGCGGGGCAGGACGTCCACGTGTTCCCAGGGAGCTGGAGGCCGGGAAAGTCGAGGTCGAGTTCTTCTGCCTCCCACAACCGCCGGGTGGGGGCCCCGGGCAATGCATTTAGTCTGTTTGCCTCAGTGCCCTCATCTGTAAAAATGGAGACAGTGATAGCTGCCCCCTCCCCCCGTTGTTGTGAGGCTTAAATGAGATAATAATTGTAAAGCTCTTAGCACAGAGCCTGGCGCACAGTAGGTGCTGTATAAATGCTTGTTTCCTTCCTTCGTCCTCACCCCTCTCTTCCTTCTTTCCTTTTCTTCTTCACTTCCTTCCTACCTTCTTCCCTCTTTCTTCCTCCCTCGCTCTCTCCCTTCCTCCTTTCCTCCTTCATCCTCCTTCCCTCCCTCTCTTAGTTCTTTCCTCCCTCCCTCCCATCCTTCCTTCCTTCCTTCCATCCCCCCTTCCTCAAAGGACAGAATAAAAAGAAATGGGTAAAAGTTTCAAAGAGGCCAATTAGTTATGTGTGAGGAAACTTGCCAACAATTGCTGCTGTCCCAGAGTGCAAAGGTCCGCCTCGAGAACTGTGGCTTCACACTCAGAGGCTGGATGAACAGTCTGGTGTGGCGTGGGTATGGTGTGAGTTGGACTAACTCCCCACAGAGATCTCTTCCAGCTTGATGATTCTGGGATTAATACAGCAGTGTATCTACGCTTTCTCAACCTGTGTGATTCTTGTCTTATATCTTTTCAAATATCCTTCATGACGAACTCCCTCAAATTGATAGAGCCTCCTAGGATTTTTTTCCTTATCAAAACCAGTTCTTCCATTCAATCAGACAAAAATTTAGGAAGTGCCTACTACGTGCCGGGCACTATACTGAGTGCTCAGAATACAAAGAAAGGTAAAAGACCGCCCCTGCTTTCGAGGAGCTCACGTTCTCAATGGATTCATTTGAAAAGAATTTATTTACTAATAATAACTGTAAGTCATTTCTGTAAATCATATGGTGATTTTCTAAGTGCACATCTGACCATGTCATTCAGTTACTCAACAAACATCAGTGACTCCCTATTACCTCTAAGATCAAATTTAATCTCCTCCATTTAGCTTCTGAAGCCCTTTACAACTAGTCAATAACCTATATCAATCAATTTCCCACACTCTGGTCTAATACAGCTTGAGTGGTCTTGTCAATGGAAGTGTCAAAGAGGAGGTACATGAGAGAGGTTATTGTGATGGTACGCACGGAACCCAATAACTGATTAGATGTGGCAGATGAGGGGAAAGAAACAGACAAAAGTGACTCTTAAGGTTTTTTAGCTGACACGAGTCAGAGAATGGCATTGCCATGATAAGAAGTAAAGAAGTTAGAAAAGTCTTCAGAGGTAAGATGATCAATTTAAGATACCAAAGTAGTAATGCCCACGGGGTGAATTTAAATTGAGAACTAGAGAATTCTGGTCAAGATGATTGCCTGAACAAAGGCAGGCTGACCAGCTCCCTTACACCTACTCCACCAAAACCTGAAATTTCTCCCAGAACAAATAATGATTAAGAAATCCAATCAAGAAACTAAATCTAGTCCAACCAAGAAGCTAAAGTAAGTGACTTCTTCTACCCCAAAATTGTACTAAAAGGGATTCAATAGCCCATAGATTATTGGAAAGGGGACCTCCAAAAAAGCCAGCACCCAAATACGCAAACAAGGCAGCAGCCTGTACCAGAGATGGGTCAGAAACAAGGACAGCCTGTAGGGTTCTGTGTCCAGAGGCAGCAGAAGTGGAGGGCTTCCACTAGAGAGCCTAAGGATGATTCAAAACTGACAGCAGGGATCTCAGAAGCCCCAGGAAACAGCAGTGACCAGTGCCAGCATGGCTTTGATTGGGACACCTCAGGACACTGAGGTTCCTTGCACTCTGCCTTGAGATGCCATAGAAAGCCCTGAAGATCCAGCACTCTGGACCTCAAAGATCAGGAGAGGGATGCTAACCCTGGAAAGTGGGGATCAGCCCAGGGACCCAGGGGACCTTGGGCAAGATGAAGCTGGCCCAACCTTCCCACCCAAAAGTTCAGCATGGGATAGAGCCTGGCCATGGCACAAGGCCCTAATTTAGGAATTAAAGAAATGAATAAGAGGCAGCTAGGTGGCGCAGTGGATAGAGCACCGGCCCTGGAGTCAGGAGTACCTGAGTTCAAATCCGGCCTCAGACACTTAACAGTTACTAGCTGTATGACCCTGGGCAAGTCACTTAACTCCAATTGCCTCATCAAAAAAACAACAACAACAATAAAAACAAAACAAAACAAAAAAAAACAACAAGAAATGAGTAAATCAAATGGGCAGCTAGGTGACACAGTGGATAGAACTGATCCTGAAGTCTGAAAGTTGTTCACTTGTTTTCGGTTGTGTCTGATTCTTCGTAACCACGTTTGGGGTTTTCTTGGTAAAGATATTGGAGTGGTTTGCCATTTCCTTCTTTAGTTCATTTTACAGATGAGGAAACTGAGGCAAGCAGGGTTAAGTGACTTGCCACGGATCACATGACAAGTAAACATCTGAGGCCGGATTTGAACTCAGTTTCCTTCAGTTTCCTCATCTGTAAAATGAGTTGTAGAAGGAAATGGCAAACCACTCCAGTATCTTTGCCAAGAAAACCCCCAGTTGGGGCTACAAAAAGTCTTACATGAATAAATAACTGAACAACAACAAACCAAAGAAAACGCAAACAGTAGTTTTTTAAATGGCCAATTGCAGAATATAAAATAATACTGCATAACTCATCAGCCTTTCTACATATTACCGACAAAACCCAGCAGCAATAGATAGAAAGATTCCATTTAAAATAACCGTAGACAATATAAAACACTTGAGAGTCTACCTGCCAAGACAAACCCAGGAATGATATGAACGCAATTACAAAATACTTTTCATACAAATAAAGTCAGATCTAAACAATTAAGAAAATATCAATTATTCAAGGGTAGGCCAAGCCAATATAATAAAAATTACAATTCTGCCTAAACTAATTTACCTATTCAGTGCCATATCAAACTTCCTAAAATTATTTTATAGAGCTAGAAAAAATAACAAAATTCATGTAGAAGAACAGAAGGTCAAGAATATCAAGGGATTTAATGGGGAAAAAATGCAAAGGAAGGGGGCCTAGTAGTACCAGTTCTCAAACTATCTTATAAAGTGTCAACCATCAAAACTATCTGGTACTGGTTAAGAAGTAGAATGGTGTATCCATAGAATAGATCAGGTACACAAGACATAGTAGTAAATGACCATGGTAACTCAGTGTTTGATAAACCCAAAGACCCTAGCTTCTGGGATAAGAACTCACTACTTGACAAAAACTACTGGGAAAACTTGAAAACAATATGGCAGAATCTAGGTATAGGCCAACATCTTATACTGTATATCAAGATAAAGTCAAAATGAGTACATGTTTTAGACATAAGGGTTGATATTATAAGCAAATTAGGAGAGCGAGGTATAGTTTACCTGTCAGATGTATGGAGAAGGGAAGAATTCATGACCAAATGAGATAGAGAGCATTATAAAATGTAAAATAGATATTTTTTATTATATTAAATTAAAAAGTTTTTGCACAAATGAAACCAGCACAACCAAGATTAGAAGGAAAACAGAAAGTGAGGAAACAATTTTTACAGCAAATAACTCTGATAAAGGCCTCATTTCTCAAATATATAGAGAACTGAGTCAAATTTATAAAAATACAAGCCATTCCTCAATTGACAAATGGTCAAAGGATATGAACAGGCAGTTTTCAGATGAAGAAATCAAAGCCATCTATAGTTATATGAAGAAATGCTCAAAATCATTTTTGATTAGAGAAATGCACGTTAAAACAACTCTGAGGTACCACCTTAGACCTATCAAATTGGCTAATATAACAGAAAAGAAAAATGATAAATGTTAGACAAGATGTGGGAAAATTGGAACTCTAATGCATTGTTGGTGGAGTTGTGAACTGATCCAACCATTTTGGAAAGCAATTTGGAACTATGCCCAAAGGGCAATCAAACTGTGTATACCTTTTGATCCAGCAATGTTACTACTAGGTCTCTATCCTAAAGAGATCCTTAAAAAAGGGAAAAGGACCTACATGCACAAAAATATTTATAACAATTCTTTTTGTGGTGGCAAAAATTTGGAAATTGAGGGGATGCCTATCAATTGGGGAATGACTGAACAAGCTGTATATGAATGTAACGGAATACTATTGTGCAATGAGAAATGATGAGCAGGCAGATTTCAGAAAAACCTGAAAGACTTACATGAACTGATGCAACAAGAAATGAGCAGAACCAGGAGAACATTGTACACAGTTACAGTTACATTGTGTGATGATTAACTATGAATGAATTAGCTCCTCTCAACAATACAATGATCCAAGACAATTCCAAAGGACTCACGATTGAAAATGCTATCCATATCCAGAGAACAAACTGATGGAGTCTAAATACAGATTGAAGCATATTATTTTCACTTTCTTTCTCTATTTTCTTGTTTTTTTTTCCCTTTTGGTCTGTTTCTTCTTTCACAACAAGACTAATATGAAAATATGTTTTACATGATTACACATAAATAACCTGTATCAAATTGCTTATTGTTTTAGGAAGAGAGGAGAAGAGGGAGGAAGGGACAGAAATTTGGAACTCAAAATTTTTGTAAAAATGAATGTTGAAGGGGCAGCTAAGTGGCGCATTGGATAGAGCACCAGCCCTGGAGTCAGGAGGCCCTGAGTTCAAATCCAGCCGCAGGCACTTGACACTAGCTGTGTGACCCTGGGCCCGTCACTTAACACCATTGCCTAACCCAAAACAAACAAAAAAGAAAGAATGTTAAAAATTGTCTTTACATATAATTGAAAAAAATACTATTAAAAATGTAAAAAATTTAAAAATTGCATCCCTAGAGATCCCACCAAAAGAAAAAGAGGTTACCTCTATAACAACTTATAGGCAGGGATTTAAAGAAAGAAAGTGGATTTTCCACAAAGACTACATGAATACCTTAGAAGAAATAAAGCAAGAGATTTTTTTTAAAGAATGAAATAAAAGCTCTAGTGGAAAGACTTTTAAAGAAGAATATATAACTTAGAATAGAAAGTAGCAGTCCTGGCTCAACTAATGGACTTCCTGAAAACTAGGGTAGACCAAACAAATCAATGACTTTATGAGATAGCAAGAAATATTAGAATATACAGGATATATGATATCAAAAACAACCAATCAAGAAAAGAGGCCAAAGAGAGGTAATTTAAGAATCATCAGACTCCCTGAAAGCCATATTTTTTTAAAGAAATGGACATTTTATTTAAAGAAATCATAAATAAAAGCTGCCCAGATCTATTAGAAACAGAGGGCAAAGTGAAGAGAGAGAATCTGCCAATCACTTGCAGAAAGAAAGCCTGAAAGGAAAAATCTAAAAGAATGTTTTAGCCAAAGTCTAGAATATACTTAAGAAAAAATACTGCAAGCATCCTGAAAGAAGCAACTTAAGTATCACAATCAGGATCACATAAGACCTAGAGGTTTCTCCTATAAATGAGAGGAGATTTTGTAATACAATAGTCCGAAAGTCAGAAGACATAGGTTTATATAACCAAGAACAGCTTATCCAGGAAAGCTGAATATAGTTTGGGGGTGGGGAGACAGAGGGAGAAAGGAAGGTGAATTGATTTTTAATGAATTAGAGTAATTTCAAACATTAATGATGAAAAGAACAGATCTCAGTAGGAACTTTAATATGCAAACACAAGAGTGAAGAAAGACTTGGAAAGGTAAATTTATTTAAGCAATTGGAGGGGGCTGTATAATGATGTGCTAACATTCTAATAGAGGGAAAAGAAACAAGTGTTCTTTCAGAAATTGAATGTCTTCAAAAAGTATTGGGGGAGTTAAATAAGAAAAACAGAGAATGTGTGGGTGGATTGATTCCATTCTGAGAATTTGAAGATAAAAGACATACATTACTGTAGAAAGAAGGAAGAAGGAGGTGAAACTTGCCACAGTTTGGTGTAGAAATATATCAGACTCAAGAGGGAAAACAAGAATAATAGGGGCAAGGGTAGGGATGGGAGAGTTAAGAAGAAAGATAATCCCAGGGAGGGAAGTGTTGAATGCAAAGCAAACTTCTGGATCTTGAAGGGGGATTGAAAAGAAAAGAAATTGAATTAAAAGAACTAGTCTAATAAATGCTGCACCAGTTGTGGCATATGAATGTAATAGAATATTGTTGTGCCATTAGCAGTAACAAAGACAATTTCAGAGAATCCTAGATGGTATGAACTGATCTAGAATAAAGTAAGCAGAACCAGGAGAACAATTTTACAAAGACCAGATTGTGAAGAACAACTTTGGAAGACTTAAGCACTCTGATCAATGCAGTAGCCATTGCATGCATTCCAATCCAATTCTTTTTTCTCTCTATACTATCTCTCTTGATAATCACATTCACTCCCTCCCATGGCTTCTCCCTTTGTTCCACCTCTCAAATCTCTCTCTCTCTCTCTCTCTCTCTCTCTCTCTCTCTCTCTCTCTCTCCCTGTTAAGCTTCAGACCTTACATCTTCAGCTGCATAGAGTATGTGCATACCTGAATGCCCAATCAACACCTTCAACTCAATTGATCAATTCCTTAATCTCAGTTCACTCCAAAATTGAGCTCATTATCTCACCTTCTAAAACTTTTCCTTCATCCCACTTCATCATTTTTGTCTGCAGTACCAACATTCACTCTGTATTTCATGTTCACAATTTTGGGGGTCTTTTTTTTTATTCTTCTTTATCTCTGGCTTCTCGTAGGCAATCAACCAGCTGGCAAATCTTGCTGCTTCCGTTTATACAACCTTTATCATTCCCATTTCCATCATCTTGTAACAGGTCCTTAATATCAAATTACCACCTGCCTAGAATGTTGCAAATCAGTCTCCTAATGGCTCCTCCTGCCTCCACTCTTTTCCTTTTCCAGTTTGTCCTTCATTCAAATGCCAGAATAATTGAGTTGGCAGAGATGGCCTAAGACTGAGAATTAGCAGGAAGAGAACAACATAATCTCCAATAGGAGAGGGATTCCAGGTTGGATTAGAGAGCAATGCTGAAATAACTAACCATTGGTCAAGGTGGAACATTGAATTAACTGAAGACAGAATGTGAATGATAGACTTATCAAGAGACCAGACATCACAATGAGCAAGCAAAGATCAAGAGAGAGAGATGGTAGGACAGGAGATTGTGATGAAATATGAAATGGATATTTAACAAGAAATATTTGCTCGTTTCCCTGCCTGTGGCTTTTCTTTGCCTAGTTCACTTATCTCCATCAGCTAATCCACTAATAGTTGCCAGTGGGAACTGACCCTTGAAAACAAAATCCACTCTTATTCAACTGACAGACAAAGCAAATCACTCTTGTTTCCCTTGGTGCACATCAGCAGTGGCCATTAATGACAGCGGTGGTTACTTCTCCCACACATAGGGAAAGAAGAGAAATCTCCCTGTGTCTACCTTCTAACAGTGACATGTAAATTACTGGCAGAGGGTGTGAAATAACTTTTGCAAGGTGTTCCAAAGAATTTTTCTATTTTTGTTCAGTTAGCACAAATCCTACTTAAAGAATGAGGTGTCAGGCCTCAAAGAGTCCTTCCTTCTGTGGGGGGCTTAATAGCTTTAGGTTGATTCATCCAGAAGTTTAGCCAGAGCTTTTACAAGTATTCCATTTCAGGGAAGAAATTTATCTGGCCTTTCTTTTCATATCCAACCTGTAGCAACTATTGAGAACTTGAAAGATTGCTCCTCAGTGGATAGTCATGACATTTAAAGAACAGTGGCACTCTGATTAATGCTTAATAACTTGTTACCTCAAGTTCCTGTTATCTTGCCAAAGAATAACCTTCCAACCCTGTGTCCATTCATTCCTAAGCAGATATAAAGATGGTAGACCTTTGCTGTTGTTCAGTTGTGTCTGACTCTTCATGACCCCATTTTGGGGTTTTCTTGGCAAAGATACTGGAGTGGTTTGCTGTTTCCTTGTCCAGCTCATTTTACAAATGAGAAACTGAGGCAAACAGGGTTAAGTGACTTGCCCAGGGTCACCCAGCTAGTAAGTGTCTGAGGCAAGATTTGAACTAAGAAAGATGCGTCTGCCTGACTCCAAGCCTGGCACTTTATCCACTCCCCGCCCCCCCAGCGGCCCATGATAGACCTTATGAAGGTTTAAAATAGGTTCTCTTCCATGATACTGGTTTGTTTTTTTTTTAGTAGCTGATCAGCTTATTCTTGAATGTCTGTCCACCAGCAACAGATTTATAGGATCAGAAATTTTGCACCCTTTCCCCCTCTTGAAGATACCTTGTATTACCTTGTGTAAATATTTTATCTACCTAGCTGTATACATGTTGTTTCCCTAGCAGAATGTAAATGCCCTATGGATAAGGATCATTACCTCTTCTATCTTTGTATCCCCAGTGCTCATTATGGTGTCTACACACAATAAGTGGTTAATTAATGTTGGCTGAACTGAATTAGAGCAGGCAGGGACCTTCCAGATTATGTAGTCCAGAGGTTCTTAACATAGGGTCTGTGGACAGATTTCAGGGGGGATTAGTGAATTTGGATGTGGAAAAGATCACATCTTTATTTCTATGTAATTGTTATAATCCTATGTATTTTATTTTCAGCATTTTAAAACATTATTCTGAAATGGGGTCCATGGGTTTCACCAGACTCCTGAAGTGGTCCACAGTACACAGAAGGTTAAGATGCCCCAGTCTGTTCCAACACTTTCATTTTACAGATGGGGGAACTGAATCCCAGAGAAATTAAATTTGTGTGTGTGTATAGATAGATAGATAGATAGATATAGATATAGAATAGTAAATAACAGAGCTAAAATTAGAGCTTGTCTATCACATGCCCTTTCTACTACACAATAGTTATCTTTCAGCATCTCCTCCCCACCCGAAAAAAAAATCCCCAAATACTTGGTAATTGTATGGCTCACTGTCACAAAATAGAGTATTTGGAATTGTTCAGAGCTTTCATTATGTTGGAGATTCTCTGATATATGATTTTATAAAAGATAAGGTAGGGAATAGAGAAGGTACTTATAAACATTTTTTCATACTGTGCTCTAATTTAGTTTAAAAAAAAAATTTAAACCTTCCAGGCTTGGTTTTGATTATTCTACAGGTTAAATCATGTTTGCCATGTATAGAATGCTCTCTTGCTTTAACATGAAAAGCCCGTAATGATGCTGGTGTGATCATTATTCCCCCACCCCCCCAACAGGATAATCAGAGGGTGGTCTACTCTATATTTTAATTCCTTCAGACCCTCATTACTGCACATCAAATGAGAGTACATTTCCAAGGGAATGACTCCAGTCACTGTAGGCAGCCACAAGGGGTCATGGAGACAAAAGGGTAGACCACCCACTTGCTACTTCCAGATATAATAGTACCTCTTCTCACCCTGTGCTGTTGGCACTATTAGAACCAAGGGTGTGTAAGCCCACAGGAACCTGTGCCTACAAAATCACAGTAGCTATACTTGTTTGTGTTTAGGGCAGTTTAAAAAATAGAAACTACTTTAATTCAACAAACATTTGTTAAGCAATTACCATGTGCAAAGTACTATGCTGGTGCTTGGAGTACAAAGACAAAGATGAATCTGCCAGAGAAAGTAGCTTACAGTGTAGTGGGGGGTAAAGGGGGAAAGAGTGACATATACAAAAATAACTCTGATGCCAAGGGAGAGTGATAAACACAAAAGAAAGTTCCAATCTGTGTACTGTGACCATTTTGAGTCACATATAATGATAAGATAATGATCAGCTGGTGAGAAATCAAGAAAAGCTTCATGGAGGAGATGGCATCTGAATTGAAAATTAAAAAACAGGAGGGACTTCCACAGATGCAGATGGGTGTGGTGTACACAGCACCCCTTCTAGCATGTTGATTGGCATGAACAAAGCCATGGAGATTAGGGAAAGGAGCAGGACAAGAATGGAGGACATAGAAGAATCCAATTTTGATGAAATGTAGAATTAACAATAATAACTAGCATCTATATATATATATCTTTCAGGTTTGGAAAGCAGTTTACAAATAATTCATTTTATCTTCATAAAAACTATGAGAGTTAGGTGCTTTTAGTGTCTCCATTTTATAAATAAGAAAACTGAGGCAAACAGGGTTAAGTGACTTGCCCAGGGTCACACAGCTAGTGAGTGTCTGAGGCTGGCTTTGAACTCAAATCAGGTCTTCCTGCCCAAGTCCATTGCTCTATCCTTTGCCAAAAAGGGCAGGTAGACAACAAGTTGTAGTGGTTCTTGAATGTCAGGATCATAAAGGTAGGCATTACAAAGTAGTAAGGGGAGCTACCAAATGTTTTAGAATAAAAGAGTGATGTGATTAGAGTAGTACATTTGGAAGATTATTTGAACTGTGGTGTGAAAAGCAGTTTTGAGAGAAGAGAGACTAGAGGCAGAAAAAGCAAATATGTCACTATTTTAGGAGAAAAGGGATGAAGATGTGAACTAGGATAGTTTTCATAAAAATGGAGATGACAAACATGAAGGATAACCCTCTCGTGGAAGCATAATCAATAGTACTTGGCAATTGATTGTATGTTGGGGATGGGGATGGGGGTGGGATTGAGGGAGAGGAAAGACTAAAATATAATGGCAGGAGGAGTAGTAGTAGTAGTAGTAGTAAGCACTGGCTGGATCCTTTAACTTCTGTCTGCCTTGGTTTCTTCCTCTGTAAAATGAGGATAACCTCCCAGAGTTGTTGTAAGAATAAAATGAGATATTTCTAAAGAACTTTGCACTATATAAATGCTAGTTGGTAGTAGTAGTAGTAGTGGTGGTAGAGGCAGTAGGAGTAGTAGTAATAGCATTAGTAACAGCAACAGTAGCAGCAGCATTAGTAGTAGTAGCAGCAGGAGTGGTAGCAGTGTAGTAGTAGCAGTATTAGTAGCATCCGCAATAGCAGTAGTAGCAGTAGTAGCAGCAGCAGCAACAGTAGTAGAAGCAGTAATAGTAGCAGTAGCAGCTGATTGTGATAGGAACCTATCACAAATGTACCAAAGAAAAAGGCCTTGAATTCTTTCAAACAATATTTTAAAACAGATTTTTTTTATCTCTTTTGGTTTTTCATTGCCAACATTTCTCCCTGTATGCTTCTTCCTCTTCCCTCCCAGAGTGACATCCCTTATGATGAAAAATTTTTTTTTAATTTTTTTAAAAAAGAAGAGAGAGATTTGAGAATCATCAGCTTAGAGATGGTCATTAAATCCAGGGCAGCTGATGAGATCACTAAATGAAGAAATATGGAGGGAGAAGAGAAGAGAGACCAGGACAGAAACCTGAAGGACACCTCTCATTAGAAGACGTGATTTGGAGAAGGATCTGGTAAAGGAGACTGAAAAGGAGGGTTCAGATAGGTAGGAGAAGAGCCAGGAGAGACTGGTGTCCCAAAACCCTAAATAGAGAGTGCAGTGGAGAACTCAGGCCAGCCAGGTGACAAATAAGGAGGAGGATCACAAAGCTAAGAAGCTTCAGAGGCAGAAATCACTTGGTCCTGACTCTAAGTCCAGTTCTCTGTTCAGTATGCTGCCAGTCCTTTGTAAAGAAACGTAAAAAGAATGACATCCTATTTCAAGCAAAGCTGGAGCTCCCACTGGAAAGTCCAAACCCTCACAGGGGCTCAGCATTGTGGAACCTGTCAGTCCATGGACATCAACATCAGAAATGTGAACCCACAGGGCCTCGAGGTTGCTCCAGCTAGCAAGTGTTAACTTGTTTAACTTGAGGATTCAAAGAAAGGTGAAGTCTCACCTTATCTAGACAGCACTAAAGGAGTGGGGCTACATTCTATAAAAGAGGTGGATCATCCTGATCAGAAACATTTCCTTGAGTGGAACTGAGTCTCTTGATCTCAGTTACTGCAGGAAAGAAGCTCCAGAGAGAGAAAAATGACTACCAATATGGAAATAGTCCAGAAACTGCAGAGTGAAATCACCTGTAGCATCTGTAGTACCTGCTTTTCTCAGCCAGTCACCATAGACTTCGAACACAGGTTTTGCAAGCATGTCTCTCCAGGAGCTGGAGAGTGGGAACCATGCCTTTCTCTTCTGATTGCAGGCAGGTTTCCCATGTCAGAGAACTCCCAGTGCTTGATATGAGTCTGGAAAAGCTGACCAACATGGGTAAGCAGGTAAGCAGCTCAGCTCCCTTTGTTTGCAGGGTACTGAGCCAATGTCCCACTCATGAGGAAGCCATCAAGTTCTTTTGTGAGGAGGACCAGACATTACTCTGTGTGCCCTGCTGCCAAAAGCCACAGCGTGGGGCTCACAACTCTCCCATGTAGAAAAGGCTGCTCCTGATTATGGGGAGAAGCTCCAGGAGATTCTGAGCCACCTGAGAAAGGATTTTGAAGAAGCCAAGAAACTTCTCTCTCAGGAGGAGGAAGAGATGGAGAGACCTTTTGTTGGTCAGAGTTGGATGATTCCCAACTGCACCAGTTCCTGATAAAGGAAGAATATCAGTGTATAGAAAGGTTGAAGGAAGAACAAAGGACCAGTAAGGACAGAATATCCAGGCATATCCAAACCCTTCAGGAAATCATGCTACAGCTGCAGGAATCAAGCCACAAACCCAACATTGAGCTACTGCAGGATGGCAAGAAGCTGTTGGGAAGGAGTGAATCAGTGTTGTCCCAGAGGCCCAAGGCTGTCATCCCAGAGCTGAGAGAATATCCCATCGCTGGGATGATAGACATCCTAACAAATTCAGAGTGGACATCGAATGCATCCTGAATCAGCCAATTCCTATGTGACTGTTTCCGAGGGTCTGAAGAGTGTGAGGGCTGGAGAAGGCTGGCAAGTGGAGCCCAACCATCTTGAGAACTCTGCTTGTCATTATGTCTTTGCTGAGCAGGCCTTCAGCTCAAGCAGGCACTACTGGAAGATGGACGTGACACAAATACCTCAGTGAAAATTAGGGATCCATACCACCGACTTGAGGACAAGGTGGGGAAGGAGCCCTGACTCACATGCGTCTCTTTTCCTACCTTGCTGTGTGAAGAAGGAAGATCATTACTATTTCCAAACCTATCCTGGATCCTTAAACCATCAAGTGAAAGGCCCTGTGCCTGGTGTCGGGGTATACCTAGAACATACTCTTGGCACTGTCCTATTTTACAGTGTTCTCCAACGCTCCCTCATTTATAGATTCTACCCTACTTCATTCACAGAGTCTATCAGGCCCGTCTTTTCTCCTGGCCCTCCACCTCCAGGAACAAAGGCTGGTCCCATGACCATCTGTCCAGTGGACTCTTATCTTTGTGCTTGCTGCTCTTCATCTGTCTGAGCATTTCTCCATGGAGGATTTCTCAACTTACCACCAGGCTGCCTGGCTGTGGTCCTTCAAGGGTACCACCATCCCTCCTGTCATCCAGGCTCATAATCTAGGTCTCTTCCTTGCGTCCTTATTATTTCACCATGCACCCCCCTCTTCCAATCTGTTTCTGTCTTATCAATTCTGCCTTCAAACCATTATTCATATGTGCCCCCTTCTCTCTTCTGACACTGCCACCACTCTGGTGCAGGCCCTCATCACAACACTCCTGGACTATTACAATAGCCTGCTACTTGTTCTTCCATCCTCAAGTCAGTCCTCATTCCAGACCATCCTCCACTCAGCTGACAAATTGATTTTCTTAAAGCTCAAGTCTGAATGTGTCATCCCAAAATTCAATAAATTCCAGTGTCTCCCCACTACCTCCAGGACTAAATATAAAATCTTCTGTTTGTCCTTTAAAGTCCTTCGTAACCTGGCCGCTTCCTACCTTTTCAATCTCTTAAACAATTTATTTCCTTCTATATACTCTGTGATTCAGTGACGCTGGTCTCCTTGCTTTTCTGCAAACAAGCCACTCCATCTCCTGACCCCAATCATTTTCTCTGGTTCTCCTCCATGCCTTGAATTCTCTCCTTCCCTCATCTCTGTCTTCCAGCTTCCCTGGCTTTCCTCAAGTCCTAGCTTAAACTTCATGTTCTGCAAGAAGCCTTTCCCAATCCGCCTTAACTCTAGTTCATTCTTTCTGTAATTAGCCCCAATTTATATGTATGTGTGTATATGTATATGTTCATATTATATATATATGTCCATATGTATATCCATATATATGTATGTGTGTGTGTGTGTGTGTGTATATATATATCCTATTTGTACATAGTTGTTTTCAATCTGTCTCCCTCATTAAATTGCAAGCTCCTTGAGAGCAGGGACTGCCTTTTGCATTTCTTTGTATCTCCAGTGCTTATAGGCACTTGATAAATGCTTATTGACTTGACTTATGTATTGTTTTCCTGACCACTTACTTCATTTTGCATCCATTCATATGTCTTTTCATGCTTCTCTAGATTCATTGTAATATCCTAGTGTTATTTACCATAGTGAGTTTAGCCATTCGCCAATCCATGGGCATCTGCTTTGTTTCCTTGGGCATCTTTTTTTTGTTGTCCAGTCATTTTTCAGTCATGTCTGATTCTTCATGACCCCATTTGGGGTTTTCTTGGCAAAGATACTGGAGTGGTTTGCCATTTCCTTCTCCAGCTCATTCTACAGATGAGGAAACTGAGGCAAGTAGGGTTTTTAAATGCTGCTATAAGTATTTTTGTGTATATGGAGCCTTTTTTGGGAAATGTTCCTCCTTGGAGTCTATGCCTAGCAGTGGAATCTCAGGGTCAGAGGGTATGGAGGCCATTGCTTCTTTTTAAAACTATGTACAATTTTCAGAATTCTCTGTTGCTATCTATCCTTGAGGCTACCCATCTGAAAATAGCTGATGAAACCGATCACACAGCCCCTGGGTGCTTCAGGAGAGCTGTCTCACTAATTGGAATCTTTGCTATGTCACTTTCTGAAGTTTCTCTCTTCAAAATGAAATTAAAATTCTGCAATTAAATATTTCACAGTTGGAGTTGGTTGTGCTGAACTGATCGAAAGATGAAGTGGACACATGCCAGCATTTAGACAGGGCACTTGTCACAGTAATTAAATACAATTAATTGGCACATTTGTCTACTTTTCTGAAAGCAAGATCAAATGAAATATGGGGATTTAAAAAAATAGACAAAAACAGCTGCCTCTCTTTGACTTCTCTTTCCAGTTTAATCACTTAAGAGTACCTTCTTAAGCCTTAGTGAATCATCATCATTTAGCTGAGTAAAAAGTATTAATTTATGAGTCACAGAACCCAATAGAGTGTCATGCACCCAGCAAGTACTCAGTGAATGTCATTTGGGGACAGTCATTCCATTTTATAGATGAAAAAATCTGAATTAGAGAAATAGAACCCCTTGAATCACCCTGGTACGATCATTCAGTGTAGTACAGTAGAGAGTGCTGGATTTGAAATCAGAGGAGCTGAGTTCTAATTGTCACTGCTCCTTATTACCTGTGTGACCTTGTGCAAGTAACATAATCTCTCTCGGACTCAGTTTCCTCAATCTGTTAAATGAGAGCTGGAATAGATGGCCGTGCAGGTTCCTTCCAGTTCCAAAGCTGTGAACATGTGATTTTCTTAGTTGGTGATAGAATTAGGGCTAAATGAATGTAATTTTCCTGACTCATATTTAAATTTATTTAATTTCAAGTAGTGAGTCCCCTGTCACTGGAAGTACGCATGACCTCTTGTCAAGGATATTGTAGAGGGGATTTCTTCACAGTTCTGGCATAGGTTAAAGGGAATACTCTCCCTCCTCATCTCTGCCTTCTGGCTTCCCTGGGTTCCTTCGAGCCCCAGCTTCTCCAGGAAGCTTTTCCCCACCTCTCTTACTTCTAATGCCTTTCCTCTGCTAATTGTTTCCAGTTTATTTGTATGTAACTTGTTTACACATAGTTGTTTGCATGTTGTCTCCCCAATTAGACTGTGAGCCCCTTACGAGCAGGGACTATCTTTTTATTTTTTAACACTCACCTTTTATAAAATTTTGAGTTCTAAATTTTCTCCCTCCCTCCTCTCCCCACTCTGTAAGATGGTAAACAATCTGATATAGGTTATATATGTGCAATCATATAAAACACATTTCCATATTAGTCATGTTGTAAAAGAAGAAACAGTTTGCAAAAAAAAATTACAGTTTGTAAAAGGAAAAAAACACAAAAAAATTGAAAATAGTATACTTCAATATGCATTCAGATGCCATCAGTTATTTCTCTGGAGGTGGACAGCATTTTCCATCATGAGTCTTTTGGAATTGTCCTAGATCATTGTATTGCTAAGAAGAGCTAAGTCAATCATAACTGATCGCTGCACAATGTTGCTGTTACTGTGTACAATGTTCTGGTTCTGCTCCCTTCACTTTGTAGCAGTTCATGTAAGTCTTTCCAGGTTTTTCTGAAATCTGCTGAGCAGGGACTGTCTTATGCCTTACTTTGTATCCCTGATGGTTAAAACAGTGCCTGGCACATGGTATGTACTTAATAAATATTTATTGACTGACTGGATAGAGAGCTGACTTTGATTCCAGGAAGACCTGGGTTCAAGTCTTGACTCTGACATATACTAGCAATATGTGACCCTAGCCAAGTCACAACCTCTTGGTGCTCTACGCAACGTCGCGAGACTTTATGTTGCTGAGAAGGTGCCAACCTTTCTATCTATATTAGAAGAGAGAGTTTTCTCACCTGGAAGTTCACTATACAAAGGAAATAGCAGGCCAGTCCCTATACCCATTGCAATTAAGCATCTACAAGGTACAGAACACTCGTCTAAGAACTAGGATTATATATATATATACACACCAGTTTTTCCTCTTTGGGTACAAAAATGTTCATTCTTTTAAAAATGTTTAAGAAGAAAAAAGATGAAATAGTCCAGTGCCCCTTCAAGTCCACTTTTATTCTCCAGGCATTTTCTATACAAGAGGCAAATATTCAAATATTTCAAATATTAAAATAATCTATACATGTAGAGAGAACAGCAAGGATGTCATCAGACTATCCAGGGGCAGCTGCCACATAGATATAGGATATATATTGTGGTTTTGTTTCTTGAAAGAATTTTTTCATTATTTTTTACATCTAACAAAGGAAAAAGCAAAAAAAAAAAGGGGAGGGTAAGAATTCCAAAGGAATGATTTTAACATGCAAAGCTGTCCCTGGGATTTCTTCTTGACACTTGTTTTCTTTCCCTTCTCCTTCTCTCCCTCTTATACTTTCTGTAAAACTTGAAAATAGGAAACAAAAAAACCCTGAAATGTTGTAAATCATGCAATTAAAGTTGATTACTTATAAATGTGAACTTTCGATCACTGTATAGTCTGTTAAAATTGATTTCTTATTACCTGTTGTTAAATAAACTATGTGAGACAGACAGAAAAAAAAGAACTAGGATGGATACAAAGTTGAAATAAGATATAGTCTTCTGCCCTCAAGGAACATATAATCAAGTATCTAGATAAAGTGAAATATGTATGCTCCTACCCAGAGATGCTAATTTTGTTTTGTTTTTTTTTTTAAAAAAAAGGTACCAGAGTCAGTAAGAGTGTTTCTAAAGTTACATAGCCATCCCTAAGAAGGCCTTTCAGTCAGTTGTTACCATCACTATTGACTTGAAAGGCCATTCAGTATTTGGCACTTCTAAATTTAAGATTAAGTCATTTTTTTAAGGGCAGCTAGGTGGTAAGGATAGAGTTCTGGACCTGGAATCAGGAAGACTCAGATTCTTGAGTTCAAATCTAGCCTAAGACATTTACTAGCTGTGTGACCCTGGGCGAGTCAACCCTATCTGCCTCAGTTCTCAGTCTGTAAAAAGAGTTAGAAAAGAAAGTGGCAACATCTGACATGACTGAACAACATTTTTATTTGAAAAAAAAATACACCGTTAATTTGATAACTATACTGGAATATATAATCACATACACAACACACACACACATTTTGATAAGAAAATAAAAACAAATGTCACTTTCCTTCCCTAGACCTGTCTCTTCGTCTATAAACATAATAGGTTTATTCTGATGCTGAATGAAGTGAGCAGAACCAGGAGAACATTGTGCACAGTAACATCCACGTTGTACGATGACTAACTTTGATAGACTTAACCCTTCTCCGCAATACAAGGATCTAAGACATCTTCAGAAGTCTCATGATGTAAAATGCTATCCATATCCAAAAAAAGAACTATAGTTTGAATGCAGATCGGAGCACACTATTTGCTTTTTTTTTTCTTGTTTTGTTTTGTTTCCTCTTTCTCTATGGGTTCTAATTCTTCCTTACAACATGACTAATGTGAAAATACGTTTAATAGGAATGTATATCTATAGCCTATATCAGATTGTGTGCTGTCTTAGGGAAGGAAGTGGGGAAGGAAGAGGAGAAAAATTTAAAACTCAAAAGCTTATGGAAGCAATGGTTGATAAATCAAAATAAATTAATAAAAAATAAAAATAATAGGTTTAGACTAGACCATCTCTAAAGTTTCTTCCAGCTTTAACATTCTCAGTTTTTCTTAAGTAATCTATCCCTTTGCCTTAAAAAAAAAACAAAACACCAACACCAAACTTTTGAGAGTTTCACTGCCTCAGAAGTCTTATCTCAGCCAAGAAGGACTTAAGAATAAATTAAAGACACTGACACCAATTTACCATCAATTAGAAAAGGAAGAAGGGAGAGCAAGTCAACACTTACGCCCTTATTTCTGCCTAGGTACATGTCGCCTCATTCCTTACTACTTTCTACTTGTCAGTAGCCTCAATGGGAACCCCTGCCTTGTGAGGAAATTCAAGCAGTGTGCATTGGCTACAGATGCTGCCAGGTCCTTTTTCCTTAGCATAAGGAATTTCCAAATTTCCAAAACTGAGACTTGAAAATTTAAATACAAACACATTTAAAACACTTCAGCCAACATTTTTGTAGTATCCTTCAAAGTAGTCTTTTGCTTTAATGTCCTCTACTAGAGAAATATCAAAAGAATGAGATTCTAGTTAACTTTACCACTGACTGTTGTGTAACTCTGAGTGACTCACTGTTCTTTGGTTAATGGGGCTGAAGATTTCAAATACAAATGAAAGTTGCTGATGATGGTACTGGTGGCATCATCTTCCCCAACATACCCATTCCTGTTTCAGAATGAAAATATCAGGAAAAGCGGGATAATTACAAGAAAATATATAGTATTGTATCCTGAAAGTTTTTCCCAGGTGAATAAAATGTAAATTGATTATAAAAAGCATCTCAACTACAAAGTTTGAAGGTGAGAGTGAAAGGGCTGGCGTGTAAGCCTAGGCACAAGAAAGCCTCAATAGGCTCTTAGCTGTCAAAGAGTTCATAAAAGGTCATTTTTCAACAGTTATTATGAAGCTGCTTGGTATTAACTTGGAGAGAAAGCTAATCTCACTCTAAAGCTGGGTTCATAGCCTTTTCAGTCAAGGTTTTTGTTCGGTGCTTCTTAGGACTCTATCAGGATTCAAACTAAGTCTTTATTGATTTTGGCACCAGAAGCTAGGTGTTCTATATGTGTGTTGGGGGTGAAAGGGAGGGTGGATGATAGAGCCTACTGTCAGTTTGGGGAGTCAAGATTTGCCCAATGGACATAACCAAAAAAATAATCCAAGTAATCACCATTAGTTAAGGAATGTTCATTATCATGTTAGATATGAGCCTAGCTTAGTGAATTCAGCAGCCTTGAATAGGCTGAATTGAATTGAATGTTAACCTGAAATAATTTTTGTTGTTTTGTTACAGTTTGGTTTTATTTGTTTTTTGGTGTGTTTTCAGCACAAATATATTAGCTCATTTTCATAGAATGCCACAGCTGGAAGGAGCCATCAAGATCATTGACACCAACTGTCTTATTTTAGAGATAAGCAACTTTGAATCCCCACAAGGGTAGTGATTCACTTAAGGTCGCGTGGACAGCGGTGAGGAAGACCTAAAAGCTGTGGTTTCCGGGCCCTTCCAACCACAGCTCTTTCTACTCACCAATTTGTCATTCATAATAACTTGAAACGATTTCGTTTCACTTGGTGCATTTCCTCTTTTTCAGCTATATTACAAAGAGCCGGATACCCCGTCATTCTACAGCAGATAGATGATTGGAATGCCCTAGAGCTCATGGTGAACGGTGAAGTTGTTTTCCAGTGCAAAATTAGCGACTTGGACTTCGGTAAGTCCCCAGTCAAGACCCGGAGAGCCATTTTCCCTCTTGAAGAAGATCGCCTCTGTATTTATTAACATGGAAATAAGGGCAGCTTTTCCTACTTCAGCATAAGTGAAGGGTCCCTCAGTGTATTTTAAAATCAATGCTAAATTGAAGTGCTTTTGTCACATTGCCAGCACTTCAAAGCCATAATGCATTACAAGCACTCAGAACAAGGTGATAGGAGCTGGGAGGTATCTTAGAGTTCCATCTTCATTGTTTTACACTCTGAGAGGGGAAGTCAATTGCCCAAAGTCACCCAATGAGTTTTAGTAGTGGCAGAGCTGGAACTAGAATACTATGATCTCCTAACTCCTAAACTGAGGCTCTTTCTACTACAGCATACTATGGGTTGCAGTGATTTCTTCCAGAATAATAGAAATTTAAGAGTTTTTTTTTAATGCTTTCTAAAAAAAAAAAAAAACAATCCCAGTTTCTGTGTGAAGACTTCAGATGATTAGTATTGTATTCCCATCCCTATCCTCTCAGATATCCACCGGTTAAAGTCACCTTAATTATCATCATAACTAGCATTGATATAGCATGGCATTGTACTAGGCACTTTATAAATATTAGCTCATTTGATCCTCACAACAACCCTGGGAGGTAGGTTTTATTTATCCCTGAGGCCAAGCTGCCTCTCATGATGCCCCTTAGTACTCATGGCACCCACTCCAGCATATTGCTCAGTGCCTTGCACATAGTAGGAACTCAATAAACATTTGTTAAACTGTCTCTGGCCTCCAAAGGTATAGGTCCATTTGAAAAGCATGACAAGGTTTGCTAGGATAATTAAGGGCAATATTCCAAGGAATATTCTATTATAAACTCAACTGAAGGGCGTACTCTAACATCAGAGATTACATCTAAAGAAATTCTGTCCCAAGACTACATGTGGCCAAACTTACTCATTTCTCAGTGTCATGAGCTGAATTCAAAACTTTGGCAGTCTCGCTATTGGTCTTGCTAAAGATTAGTAAGTATTACATTCATCCTTCTAATTGTTTTTAGAAATCCTTTTTTAAGAGAATTTGAACAGTTTAATAAAATAATACTGGACTGTGGAGAAAACTAACCAATTGAATTTTTTTCCCCTAGGAGGTGATGGCAAATTAGATCCACTGTGTGAAAAGGCCAGGCTAGCAGTGCTGTATGCCTACTAATGAAATTGCCATATTTCCCCATCCATGAGGCATCCCTCTTGGCTTGGAGTAATTCCTAACCCCTGGAATGGCAGAAAATAGATAGTTTGATTGTGGAGATGAAAACAACTTACTTGGCACTTGTCAAGCTGCTGAATATGGCTTGTCTCTGGATGGTCCAAGGTTGTGCAAAAGAACTCCAGGAACTTGGTACAAAGCATTTCTAACCTGGCTACTGGGAAACCCAATGCATCCATCTTACACCACAAATAATAATAATGATGATAAAAACATTGTGCTTCTTGCAGAATCTCTCAACCCTGACCTGTAGAGAGAATGGCTACAATTGTGGACTACAAAGTCTATCTACTGTAGCATTGAACTGAAGGAAAATAATTAAATACTGTAATAACAGCAACCTTATCTCTCAATAATAATGTTTAGTTGCCAGCAGCTGTGAAGAATCTAGTCTGTAGTAAGGAAGAAATTGGATAAGTATAAAAATTAAAGATTTTTGAAGCTAGAATTTAGTTCTTTGCAAGTCTGAAACATAAAACTCAGAATTCTGAGATGCTCCTTTTGCCCCTACAGATTTAATTTAGGGTCAGATGGTGAAGGACCTTTTAATGCCAGGCTAGGTAGTTTGGAATTTATTTGGTAGGTAATAAGGAGGTTTTAAGCAAAAAAAAAAAAAACTGATGAAAGCAGTTCCATAGGAAGATTTGATGGGATACAGAAGGTACCCCAGATTTGGTGGTAGTAGTGTACAGAGTACATTGGAGATGAAAGAAATTAGAGACAGGACCATCTAGAAGGCTATTATAATTGTTTAAGCATGAGGTAATGGGGGAGAACTAGGGCAGTGGTAGTGGATATAGAAGGGAAAGGTACATATGAGAGAAATTGTGAAGGAAGAATTTATAAGGCTTGGTATCTGGACATGATAGGAAATTCAGGGAAATGTTTTCATGTCTGGGATTTGGGGACTCTCTAGGGTTGATCAGTCCCCACGGATTTAAAGGTAAGGTCTGAAGATGGTGGGCATGTAAGAATCAGCATAATTTTATCACTCCCTGGGTTTGAGTCATGGAGGCCAGTCTGCTCCAGAAAGACATTAGCCAGAGGAGCTGTCTTCTTCCTATAATACATTTAACACATGTTCATATTGCAAAATAACCAACTCTCTAATCTCATTGGCCTTCTCACAGTACAGAATTCCTCCATTAATCTGGGCCACTTTTGCTTTGGAACCTCAGTCATTATCTTTGTACCCCAAGTCTTTACTTCTCCTAGACACTGACTTTGCCTTTGGAAGAGTATGACTGGGATTTCAAGTTTTTGAAGGGCTGGCATGTAGAAGGAAGGGTCAGACTTGTTCTGCTTGGCCCTAGAGGAGAGATGGGTACAGGCTGCCAAGAGGCAGATTTAGGCTTCATGTTAGGGAAGGCTTCCTAACAATTAGACCTCTCCAAAAGCAGAATGTGTAGCCTCAAGAAATCAAAGATTACTATCACCGAGGGGAGGGGAGCTGCTTCTTTAGAATGCTGTGGACTAGAGAACCTCTGATATCTTTCTCTTCCAACTCTGAGATCCTGAAATAATTGAATTAGTAATGTAAAATTATCTAAAATTAATCTGTCAGCTAAAACAAGAAAATTACATGCTTTGGGTCATTACTACAAGCAAGCAGGTGTCTTAGCAGGGGAAAACTGAAAAGATCCATAAGAGGAAGAATTGGAAACATAACATAGTCTTATTCTTTCTTTAGGGAAAATAACAACTAAAATGTGGCAACAAACATAGAATGAACAAAGATTTGATATATAGTCAGTGTAGAAAATAATTATGCCAAAAATGTTTTGTTACCATTTTGGAATCATGCACTAATTCTAAAATTAATATCCATAGGCATTTAGTCAAGTGAGTTGTTTTACCCATGGACTTCAAATTACTTTAGGAATGTTTAGAAACACATAATTCTTTCTCTAGTGGGAGAAACTGAGGCTCAAAAAAATGCAGTATTCTTTAGTTTCCATTTCCAGTTTTGTATAATCTGCAAATCTGATAAGCATACCACCTGTCTTCATCCAAGGACTTAATAAAAATATTTATTTGAACAGGGCCAAAGATGGAGTCCTGAAGTATCCTACTAGAAACCTTCCTTGGGACTTGTATCACTATTCAGTTGATTCTTTCATTTAACCAGTTCTAAATCTACCTCATTAAATGATTCCTTGTCACTTGTTTAATACTGTTTGATATCTTGATGGGTTTTATTAAATGCTTCATTAAAATTCAGGTATACTTTTGTGGCACTTTTCTTCTAGTGATTATGTGAGGCCTTTTCTGATTTTCCCATTTTTTAATACCTTCCCCTCAGTGTTACTTTGTACATCGTGTATGGTTTCTATTTACATTCTCACTGTACATGTTGTTTACTTACCACCTCTGTGAATAGAATATAGGCTCCTTGAAGGCAGGAATTGTTTTGGTTTTGTATATCATGGGTACAGTAAGCACTTAATAAATGTGGAAAGAATGAGGGGAATCTAGGGTGGTTAATAGTGCTTGTCACGTTCCTTTCTAAGTGCTCCCAATCTAGCCCGTTAATAATTCATTCTCAAATTTTTTAAATAGTGATTTTTATAGTTTGAAAAATTCCACTTTAGTCTCCCTTTTGAAGATTGGTACAGCATTTGCTTGTCTTCAGTCCCATGTTATCTCTCCTGTACTCCATGACTTCCTCAAAAACATCTGACAGATACGTTCTTGGAGTATACTTTCAGTGCGTTGGATATCATCTGGCTGGGTCAGGTGACTTGAAGTCATTAAGGATGGCTTGAGCCTCCCTCACTGCCCATCACCGTCCTCATTTATCCTGAGTTTCAATTATCTCTTAATGATTTTAGTTCTATCCTTCTCATTCTGAACATCATTCTCGTTGTAGAGAAGTGAGATATAAATTGAGTGGTTCCACCTCTTTGGGTCAGCTCTTCTTATCAGCCTACCCACCCCCAGCCAAGGCTCATTCTCTTTCCTAACCTTATCATGGCCTCCCAAGTCTGCCCTCCAGAGGGGGCTTTGCTAGCTAGTCCTGGTGTCTCTGTAAACTTGAAATCAAACCCTGCCATGTGTTGTACTCAGGTACACCCCACCCCCATCCATTCAGCTTTAATTAGTGACCCCATCATAAACTTGCTCCCTTCCTCATGACTCCAGGGACCTGCTCTCCATTTCAAATCTTTTTTTTATTAAACCCCCTAGTGTTTGCAATTGAAAAACAAAGTATGATTGCTGAAAGCTTTTAAGCCAAAATGTGTTCAGCAGAAGCCCCTAGATTCTCAGTCTGGTTCCCTATTCAACCTCAATTCATAGTGGTCACTGGATCCTGTTTCTTCTGAAAGAGACTTCAGAGTCCTTTTAGTTCAACTTTGCTATCTTACAGACTGAGGCCCAGGGAAATTATGTGATCTGTCCAAGCTCATTTCAGTAGTAAGCGTCAAAGGTGGGATATGAACCCAGATCCTCTGACTCCAGAGGCACTGTTCTTTCCATTCCCAGTCTATCTATGATTCATCACCTGTCTCATATAAACAATGTTGCTTGAAAAACTCCAGGACACGCAGAAGATTTGATCTGACAGTATAATTATTTTCAGCCTCCTTCCCTACTAACGTCTAAATAAGCCTTGATGCCAAGAGACACATCAATCTGCATGAAGGTTCTTCAAAAATCGAGTTTTCAAGACTAATTTGCAGAGTATTCCCCATTGTACAATTGTGTGGTTGGTCATTAATACCATAGTTTTTTCATTCATTCACTCATTCATTCATTGTTTTGTTAGGCATATGCGACAATATTGTAACTCTCTGACTTAGTATACCCTTAGTTTAAAAGGATAGCTTTCCTAGACCTGAAGATGAAGTGTCTGTGGTTCTTGGATTTTTCTTTTAATTTTTATTGCTATCTTCTGGCATTACATCACCTTCCTTTTCCAATATATCCATTGCCCTTCCCCCACCCAGAAAGCTATTCTCCATAACAAAGAATTAAAAAAAGAAAGAGGGGAAAAAAGCAGTTTTCCAAAACTGGCTAATACAACAATCAGTTCCAACAGCATATGGAGTGTTGAATAGCCAGAGTCCCCCAGATCTGCCAAGAGAGGAGGGATGTTTGTGCTCATATATCTTCTTTAGGCCAAGCTTACATAGTGTTCACTTTTGAATTTTTGTTCTTGTTCTTCCCATTTGTGAGAAGCAGTGTGTTGTAGTGGCTAGAGAGCCAGCCCGAAAGACCTGGGTTCAAGTCTTGCCTCTCACACTTGCTGGTTGGTTGACGCTGGGCAAGAACCTTAACCTCCCAGTGCCCTAGACCAGCAATTCACAAACTTTTTGGTCTCACAACCCCTTTACGCTCTTAAAAACACCCCAAAGAGCCTTTATTTAGGTTCTGTTGTATTTTGGTTGTTTCGGTCGTGTCCAACTCTTCATGACCCCATTGGGGTTTTCTTGGCGGAGATACTGGAATGGTTTGCTATTTCCTTCTCCAGATCATTTTACAGATGAAGAAACTGTGGCAAACTAGGTTAAGTGACTTGCCTAGGGTCACACAATCTAGAAAGTGTCTGCAGCCACATTTGAAGTCAGGAAGATGAGTCTTCCTGACTCCAGGCCCAGCACTCCATCCTCTGTACCGACGAGCTGCCCAATATTTACCATGTTAGAAATTAAAATATCTTAGTATTATTATAAAAATCATCTTTATCTCATGGATTGCCTGAAAGGGCATCAGGGTTCCCCAGGCATCCCTGGACCATGCTTTGAAAACTGCTGTCCTAGATAACTCTCTTAACACTCACTATAAGTTACATAGAAGGTGCCAAGCCTTATTACCTGTGTTAGTAGAGCCTTCGCCTGAGAGTTCCCTATATCTATGAAAATCAAAGGTCCAGTCCCTATCCCTATCTTTTCTTTTATATTGCTTTTGTCATCATTCATATTGTTTTCCTGGTTCTTCTTACTTCATTTTGCATCAGTTCATAAAATTCTTCTCAGACTTCTCTATATTCTTAAGTGACTTGCCCATTCTTCAAATTCAATTCTTTTTATGGCACAATAATATTATGTCATGTTCATGTGCCAAAATTTGTTTAGCCATTCCCCAACTGACTTTGTTTACAATTCTTAACTACTACAGAAAGTGTTGCTATAAATATTTTGGTGATTCTTTGATTTTTAAATATCAAAAATACTTTTACTAGAGAAATTCATCATCAAGTTAGTGAACTCTAGGCTGAACTTAGCACTTAGTACAGTGCCTGGCACATGGTAGATGCTATATAAATATTTATTATGAAATCTAAGCTAAACCTAGAACACAGGGAAGAGGGTCAGGCTGAGAATCTGTTGTGAGCCTCTGCATAATATAGTTCATATTAGGAATGTTTCAGTCAACAAAGTATATCTGCATGGTGGAAGAGTTTAGGAAAGGAAGACCAAGTCCCATGCGTTCTAGGTGACATAGAATACCAGTCAATGTCGATGGGAGTCATCCCATTTTGCTTACTTTTTAACAGGTTTGTCCAAAGCTTAGCATGAAGGTTTGAATTTATTAGGGCCTGGGCCTTAGGAATAGGCAGCTGCTGTGCACTAAGGCTGGACTGGGGTGCAGGTGGGGAGGGGAGCCAGCATTTGTTCCTGGTGTAAAAGACGAGAGCAGGTCTCATCATGCCCCTTAGTGAGTGGGACAATGCAACCCAAGGTCCAGGAAGCCAAGAAGATTAATCCCCAGTGATACAAAAGAGGTTTTAAGGGGACAAAATTGATAAAGGAAAATATTAAGTCACAGGGTTTTGTTTTTTTGTCCAAGAAATGAGTCTGTGAGAGCACAAGAACGTGGTCGCTGGCTCAAACTGCTGAAAAAGGAACAGATCAGTGATATCTACTGAAAAAAACAAGTGAGGGCATATTTACTTATATACATGTTGTCTCCCCTAATAGAATGGAAGATCCTTGAGGTCAGGGACAGGCTCATTTTTGTTATTGTACTCCCAAAGTCAAGTACAGCCTGGCATGTAGCAGATGCCTAATAAATGTAGGTTGGTTGATTGAGAGAATTCAAGGAGCGTGAATTCACTGGGGATGGAGTTGGACTCTGAGGTATTTGCAAGAAGCCAGGAGACTTTTTTCTTATGATGTGCTGCCAGTCATCGGCTTTTTGAACCCCCTCCCCCATCCATTAAGTGCTGGTTGCTAGTATGCATCAGCTGAAGTTGGACATTTTATGTTTCTCACACCTGGTTTGATCTCAAATTCATGTTGTGTCTGCCCTGTCCTTAAAGGAGTCAACTATCATTCTACTAAATGCTTCTTCCTCTGACAGTGACACTCACTTGCTAATTGCCTGGTACCCATCCAGCTTTATCTCTTAGACTACTTTTGCCTCTAGCCCCACCTGGACATAACATGCAGAAAATTTTGTACAAATGTAACAAAAGCATGTTATTTAGATATGAGGAATAATGTCTTCCCTTGTCAGTCAATGCTCTAATTGACTCCCTGTCATATTTCCCATAGTCATGGTGCCAAATCTTTCACATTCCCTTCAAGATCTCAACCCCAGCCTTATGCCATTCACTCTCCCCAAATGGATTCCCTTCTTGATTTACCTAGGAAACCAGAACCATAAATATGACCTCTCTCAACCCCCAAAGCTTCTCTGAGTTTTTTCAAACTCCTCTTGTCCTTTCCTTCTGGCATCTTAAGGTAAGGTGACCCTTTCCTTTAACCAGGCTCAATCCACAATCTGTGTTTTGTTTTGTTTTTTAATCTCATTCCTTCTTCTAGGACTTCTCTTTCAATCATCTCTCTTTCTTGTATCTTCAATCTTTCTCACCACAGGCTCTCTTCCCCTGTACCTAAAAGCATGTTTGGGTCTTTCCTATACTAAAAAGGAAGACTTCTCTCAACTCTGCTCCCCTCTCCTCACTTTCATTGACAAACTGCTGGAAAAAGTAGTTTATACCCAAGGCCATTGCTTCTTCACCACTCACTAGTGCCACAGCCCATTGCCACAAGTTTCCATCTCTTGATTGTGCTTTTCTCAAACATCCTTCCAATGACTTCCCAAATGGCTTTTTCCCCCTCAATCCTCATCTTTCTTGATTTTTCACATTCGATACCATGGGATACCCTTCCCTTCTTGATTTGTCTCCTTTCATAGCTTCGACGACAATCCTTTTTTCTGATTTGCTTACTGCTTTAGGTATGCCTCCTGTCTCCTTAAATGGCTCCTTTTCGTCTTCTCCCCCATTATTTGTAGGCTTCAGCTGTCATCTCTTGGAAGATTCATGCCAAATGCATATCTCTAACCCAAATTTCTTCCTGAGCTCCAGACTTGTATTTCCAACAGCCTACTGGATATCATCTACATGGTGACCTGCTCCCCCCACACTTATTCTTAAAGCCCCCCAGAAAGGAACCTACATTCTCACAGGGAAATTCTCACAGCTCCCCAACCCATTGACTACATTGGAAAATATCTTCTCAATATCTTCCATGAACTTGCAGAGGAAGGAAGAGGAATCACAAATACACAGAAGGAGAAACTGAGGAATGGCAGAAAGGGCTATCACTGCTAAACTTTGCCTATTCAGGCTGAGAGGAGAGTCCCAAAGGCAGAGGGTCAATCTCTAACCTTTTAACCTTCTCCTCTCACCTCCTCCACAGTTTCCCCTGTACTAACTTGGATCCTTAAGGCACCAGGATAAGAGCCAAGATGGAACTGGCTCAATAGCAGATGATTTAACCTAATGTAATCTAGAAGGGAGTGATGGAGAGTAGGCTGAGCAATCATAGTTGTGCCAGAAAGTGACCCTCTATGCCTTTGGTTTCCTTCATGGCCTAGATCAACTGTCATCTCTATAAAGCCTTTACAATCCACTCCACTTTCTCTCTCTCTCTCTCTCTCTCTCACACACACACACACACACACACACACACACACACACACACACACACAC
>NW_020940527.1:22548218-22631282 GCF_900497805.2 Vombatus ursinus
CACACACACACACACACACACACACACACACACACACACACACACACTAGCTACAGGTTTACTGGAAGGAGCTCAAACTGGCTCTGAAGAGTGAATTACTGGGGCAGCTAGGTGGTGTAGTGGATAGATCACTGGCCCTGAAGTCAGGAGTACCTGAGTTCAAATCTGGCCTCAGACTGAACACTTGACACTTACTAGCTGTGTGACCTTGGGCAAGTCACTTAACCCCAACTGCCAAAAAAAAAAAGTGAATTGCTAATTGATTTATTTATTTATTTATTTATTGGTGAGGCAGTCACTCAAATGTCAAATTGATCTCCTAAAGCACAGGTCTGACCATGTCAATCTCCTACCTCCATTCAGTGAACTCCAGTGCCTCCATACTATGTCCAGCATCAAAAATAAAATTCTCGGGTTAGCATTCAAAATCTTTCATAATCCATTCTCCTTCTACTTTTCCAGTGTCCTTACACCTTCCTCACCCACTCATAGTCTGGGATCTATGACACTGGTCTACTGGCTATTCTTGGCACAAGACACTTCATATCTCAACTTGGGTATTTTCACTAGCTATCCCATATTCTGGTAATCTCCTTACACATCTCCATTCCCTGACTTCATTCAAATCCCGGCTAAAATCTCACCCATAAGAAGCCTTTCCTGATTCCCCTTAATGCTAGTGCCTTCCCTCTGTAGATTATCACCAATTCATCCTGTATATATCTTGTTTGTATGTAGTTAACAAATGCTTGTTGACTTGATAGCATATTCTCATTATGTTTTCGATTTAAATTAAATATTTAAACAATTTTATACGTGTGCACAAATTCAAACAGTATAACTTCCCCCCAACTCACCATTTTGGAGTCTGTATTGATTGTGGGTTACAGAGAGAGCACAAACTAGAATGTCATCAAAAGGGAGTTTGTGTAGTTCAAAGTTCACCAAATCACAACACCAAAAGTGGCCCAAAGCAACCTGTGATTAAAGCTGAAAGGTATGACTAGTTCTCTCCTTTAAAATATGCTCAAATCATTGAAACAGCTGTCAAGGATTCTAAATCATTAGAGGGATTAGAGAGTTAAGTACCTCTCAGCCTTTATCCATACTACTTTCACAATGGAAAATATGTAAAAATACCAGTCAATTGTGGGGCTGCTCTTTGAAGCTAGTAGGAAAGTGGTGCTAATGGGCAGGCAGCACAATGGAATTTAAATAACATACTTTTGGGGTAATTCTCCTGAGTAAGGCAATTATGGGATATGCATTAGTTTGCCAGTGGTTTCAAAATGCTGTCAAAATCCATGAAAATTTTCTAGCAGCTTTTTTTTAAAGGTAGGTCACCCATTTATGTTTCTTTCACTTGTCCTAAATATTCACTTAAAATCCAAAACTACCTATTATGTAAAACTCATTCCATCAGTAGTATTTCAGAGTCACGCATCTTACAGGATTCTTCTCCAAATATGAGGGGTCCTGGCTACTGTGTTACAAATATAAGGACCAAAACCTAACTTTATTAATTTATTTATTTTTAGTTTTAAACATTCAGTTCCAGAAGATTTTGAGTTCCAAATTTTCTCCCCTTCTCACCCCTCCCCCCACCCCAAGACAGCATGCATTCTGAATACCCCTTCCCCTAATCTGCCCTCCCTTCTATCACCCCCCCTTCTCTTATCCCCTTCCCCTTCTATTTTCCTGTAGGGCAGCATAGATTTCTATACCCCAGTGCATGTTTATCTAATTTCCCAGTTACATGTAAAAACAATTTTTAACATCTGTTTTTAAAACTTTGGGTTCCAAATTCTCTCCCTTCTTCCCTCCCCACTCACCCTCATTGAGAAGGCAAGCAACTCGATACAAGTTATACATGTGTAGTCATACAAAACACTTCCATAGTAATCATGGTGTGAAAAATTAACTATATTTCCCTTCATCCTATCCTGCCCCCCCATTTTTTCTATTCTCTCCTTTGACCCTGTTCCTTCTCAAAAGTGTTTGCTTCTGATTACCCCCTCCCCCAATTTGCCCTCCCTTCTATCATTTCTGCCCCCTCCCCCATCTCCTTCATCCCTATTTTCTTGTAGAGTAAGATAGTTCAAAACCTAACTTTAGGGAAGAAAATTGGCATGAACATAATTGTGCAGGATGTCCAAAAGTCTTAATGCGGTATAAGCTTTATTAGCCTTTTCAGAAACTAGTTCTTAAGTTAATAAAGCTCAAAACCACACCAAGGCTCTTGGGACACCTTGAGTATCATGGCACACCTTGTATATTACCGCACATAGCTGTGTAAGGAATAACCCAAGTAAGAAAGGAGATGGCACTCAGCTGAACAGGGGATTCTTCTTATTCCTTTATCACCCCAGATCTCTGTCTTCCTCCAACTGGCAGTTCAAACTGGTGGCTTCCATTCCAGAGCTGTTCTCATGTGTTAAAAAAAAAAAATACCCCAAGACTGGTGCTGGGCTACAACTGTGAGACCCTGCTCCCTTCCTGCTCAGGCCAGTTTCTTTTCAGGTTTTGTGTTACTGTACAATATAGTCTTTTCATTGTGCTGTCCAGTGGGTAGAATGATAGATGCTCTTATTAGATTCTCTACTATAATATCACAGTACTTTGGTATCTTTTGACCTCAGTGTCTTATTTAATTGACACTGTGGAGTTCTTGTTGATATATTTCACTTTCCTTGGGGGAAAGTGCTAAATACTAACTATTGCTGTTATATAGTAAAACCCACTGGGGAAGCATTGCTCTGTGGGGAGAAACAGACTGTTTCTGTGCTGGTCAAATCATATATCTCTTACATGCATAATGATGTATATTTAAAACTTTCATCAATTCAATTTAGTAATTTTGGATTAAGCACTTACATCTACAATTCTCTTAAGTGTTGGGGAAAGTGAGATGAAACCAGGCACTGTCTCTGCTTTCAAGGGTTTTACAATCTAGTTTGGGAAGTGAGGGCCCTTTAAGTAAGATATATGTACAAATGCTTTAATTATAATACACGTTAGTATATGCTAAGTACAGAAGTTCCAGACAGAGTAGCTGAAGAGGTATGAGTAGTAGTTTGGGACTTCTCTGACTTGTATACCATGTCCCAGGAAGCTCATTATTAGAAAATCCCATCATCTTACAAGATGCCATCAGCCTTAGGACTCTACCCCATCATGACCCTCTCCTTCTGACTGGAGGATGGCCTTGAACTCCAAAAGCTCCATTTTAGGAGAAAGCTCAGCTCAGATATCTCATTTCTCACTTGGTTGCATTACATTAGTAGTTTTATGACTTTTCCACCATGCTCCCAAGTTAGGTGTCTCCTCTGCCCACCCCACCTCCCATTTTTAGCTCCTTTTGTGTCATCTTCCCCCCATTAGATTGTAAGCTACTTGAGGACAGAGACTATCTTTTTTTTTTATTTATATCCCCAGCACTTAGCACAATGCCTGGCATGTAGTAAGTACTTAATAATTATGTTTATTGACTTCCTGAGTAGGAAACACTACTGAAGGTTTTTGAATAGAGACATGACTTGACCAGCAGGTAATTAGGAGCTAATTGGGTCATAAGGTAGAGGATGAATTAAAGAGGCCAGAGACTAAAGGCAGGAAGACTAATGAAGACCTAACTAGGGTGGCTGTAATGAGAGGAATGGGTTACAAGAGATGTTGCAAAGGCAAAAACAACACAAATGAATATATGTGGTACAGGAAAGGGAAGAGTTCCAGACAAGTCCAAGATTAAGAACCCTTCAAAACGGGATGACAGCAACAGAGAGAAGTTGGGGGGAAGCACCTCCTCTAAGTAACAACCCCAAGGCACACTTGAAGTCAGAAGACCAGGGCTCGTGTCCTGATTCTGGCAGCACTAAGACCACTATGTGATCTAGGGCTAGTCATCTACCATAGGCCATAGATCATCCCCAAGAAAGTACCTATAAATGCCAGAGAGCATCCTAGTGATCCAATCGACATGCCTATCCTCATCTGTCAATCCCAGGTTTGGTAAACTCATGTCTTCTCACCCAAACTATTGACGGTACTCCCCCATTGGTCTTCCTGCCTTTGGTGTACTTGCTGTCCAATACATCCTCTGTACTGCCAATCAAGTAATCTTCCTAATGTACCACTGTGTTCGTGCTACACTACTAAAAATACTTCAGTGACTCCGTTTCTTTAAAATTCCTGCATCTGGCATTCAAGGCTCTCTACTCTCTGACTCCATCCAGCTTTATCTCATATTACTCATCTCCCCATATTCTACAATACAGCCAAACCAGCTCATGCCCTCCATCTTGTTCTCATTTACTCTCTCCCACGTGTGTGCCTTTGCTTACATCATCCCCCATGCTTGGAAAAGACTCCTCACATATCTCTATCTACTGAAGTCCCTTCCTTCATGGCCCAACTTAGATACCACTTTGTTCATGAAGCCTTCCCTGACCCCTCCAGGTAAAAAGGGTCTCCAATTTCTCATTGGCTTTCTGTTTTACCCCTAGCCCATTTAACGTTGCATCATATTTATTTGTGCATTTTCTTAAACTCCATCTTCCTCCCCTCCCTCTACATTAGATTGCAAGATTCTTGAAGGCAGGGGTGATATAATTTCTATATCCCCAGCACACCATACAGTTGTATGAAATAGGCATTTTACAAATGTTTGTTGAGTTGAATTAAAAAACAACAAAACAAAACAAAACAACCCTACAATAACAGGACCAGTGGAGAAAGCTTTGGAGGCTATGGTACAGAAACAAACTTTGCCTTTATAAAAATGTGCTACTTTGGAAAATTTGGGAAGGTAAATCTGTTTTCCCCCTATTATTATTTTTTCAAGTAAATTTCATTGATGCCTTTAGTTTTTATATCCCAGTCATTTCTGGAAACAATCCCTTGCTCCATCTTGAAATGTAACCCTCCCTTATAACAAAAGGTTAAGCAAAACAACAGATATAGTGACCACGTCTGACAACATGTCCACCATTCTGCCTTGGTAGTCAATTCCATTCATATCTGCAAAAGGAAGGTGAATTTCATCATCACTTCTTCAGGACCATTATGGGTTGTTCTGTTTGTTAGAATTCACTTTCTTTTTAGTGATCCCCCATTTTTTCCTTCAGTTTAATGCTTTGAAGAAAATCATTGTTATTAAATAGCTAATGTTTATATTGCACTTCGAGTTTGCAAAGAATTTTGAATATACTATTTCATGTGATCCTCACATTACCCCCATTTGATAGATAAGAAAACTGAGGTTAAGTGACTTACCCAAGATCATACAGCTAGTGTCTGAGACAGAATTTAAACTCAGCTCCTCCAGACTCCAGGTCCAGCCCCTAATCACTTTTTTTATTGTTGTTTGTTGTTCATTCATTTCCTTTGTGTCCAACTCCTCATGGCCCCATTTGGGGTTTTCTTGGCAAGGACACTGGAGTAGTTTGCCATTTCCTTCTTTAGTTCATTTTATAGATAAGGAAATTGAGGCAAACAGGGTGAAGTGACTTGCCCAGGATCACAGCTAAGTGTCTGAGGATAGATTTGAACTCAGGAAAATGGGCCTTTCAGACTCCAGGCCCAGCACTTTAATGCACAATGGCACTACCTCGCTGCCCTATCCATTAGCTCTCCCTCTAAGATAGACTCCTAAGAATATCAATCCACAACTTAGTGCATAACATCTCTAACACACAAAGGCACAGTGGGAGGGATCAGCCTCGTCCCATTACATCTGACTTACGTCAGGGTTCTATCATGGTGGTAGATATCAGTTTTCTTCCCAGTAGATCAGTGGAAATTGGCTTGTACAACCCTAGAAAACACTTATGGTTGGCCCAAATCCTGTGATTTTGTAATTTTACAAAATTAAATACAACTAAGGAAGTAGACACTGAGAACGAGCCACTGGTTACTGAATGAGTCAGCGGTGGCTGTGTCCACCTGGGTTCCTGAGGCCAGTGTACAGAAGAGGGGCTCAAAAAGAAAAAACATTATTAACGGGAAGCAATTATACACCAGTTCTATCCCCCCCCAATAAAATGTATTTGCAATAAAGTAAGGAACATGTGGTCTTCTAACTTTACACTTTGGTCAGGTGGAGAAGGAGGATGTTGGGACAGTCCAGTTTGGCTCTCCTTGTTCTGAGAACAAAACCACCACAGGATATTTTCATTTTGGACTTTAGCTAAGAACGACAACAAATACCACATGCTAATTCTGATAATTTGTTAGATTGTACCACTCTGCCATCCAGGTTTGTGGAATTAACTCTGGCTGTGTTCAAAGTTCCCCTGCAAAGCAAAGCAATTGAAGGAGAAAAATAACGCCGTTCTCTCCACAGTACATTCATAAAAGCCACCACAAACAAGAGAACTGACATCTTCCCCCAGCCCAATTTAGCTAATGGGATTAATGCATCAACCGCTTGACACTCATTACTATGAATCATCTCGATTGAGGGCTAGAGGCAGTACCAGATTGATGGAGAAGAGAAATGCTGGAATATCAATATATTAAACCAAGGCACAGAACCGATTAGGGCACACTGCTGACCTACCGGAGATATTGGCTTCTTTCAGATGTTCATACGATTATAGACCCAAAGCTGGAAGGGGCCTCAGAGACCCCCTCATTTTATAAAGCTGAGGAAACTGAGGCCCAGGGAGGTTAAGAGATTTGGCCAAAACCAAGTAGAGAAGCCATCAGAGAAGGTCCTCTGATTCATCACAGCCTTTTTCCCCTGGGCCATAATGGTTGGTTAAATATACATTTCCAACCAACTTTAATTTGGGCGACTTTAAGCTGATTCAGGTCTGTTTTCCAATGAAGTTTAATGTAGTCTCATTGACTGTTAGTAACTGTTGGTGCCCACTGGAAACAGGAAGACTTGCTCCAGTCTCATCTCTGGTTCCTCAATTTACCAGGCCCAGTAGGTTTTCCTTCAACCGAGCGCTTTGTCCCACCCCCACGGCCTGCAGTGGCATTTTCTGTAAACGTGAGTTCATCAGTTTGCTTCTACAACTTGTCCCACGTAGGAGGCAATGAAACTGGAATGATGCTCAGCCCAGAAGTAGGCCTCTAATTATGCATTTTTTCCAAAGGTCTAAGGATTCACAATCAAACAGGGTTATCCAACTGAGATACAATTTGGAGTGTTTTATGAAGGCCAATTCTTTCTTGACTCAAATCAAGTCAGAGAGCGTGCCAGCAGCTCACCCAGGTTGCTGCATGTCCCTCATGGCAAACAACTGGTCTTGCTTTGATTTCAAGGAGCCAGCTACCAGCTGGTAGTGTCACTAATGAAGCAAACACTTCTGCTAAGTGGGACGCAGAGTCATTCTCTATCGCTAATTAGGAATTCATATTTAGTGACAATGGCTTAAAAGCAAAGCAAATGCAGCCATCGGGAAACATACTTAGAAATGAATGTTCTATTATTTGACTCTAAATAGGTGCCATGTTTCTGATTAGAGAACATGGGTCTGGTATTTTTGAAACACTAGGAACTGGAACCAAATACAGCAGGAAGCAGTATGATGTTTGGGAAGTCACAACCTCCCTGGGACTCAGTTCCCTAATCTGTAAGATGAGGGGGTTGTCTTAAATCAGGGGTTTAAGACATTAAACCAGTCCAATAATGGCTACAGGGGAACTTGTGGCCTCGAGGCCACGTGTGGCCCTCTAGGTCCTCAAGTGTGGCCCTTTGAATCTTGTGAAGACTCAGTCAAAGGGCCGGACCCAAGGACCTAGAAGGCCACACGTGGCCTCGAGGCCACAGGTTCCCCACTCCTGCCCTAGATGGTGTCTGAGGTCCCTTCCAGCTCTCGGTCTCATTGACTACAGCCTCATTAGGAGCATGGCAGAGTTTGTAGATTTAGAGCTGGAAGGGGCCTCATCTTACAGATTAGGAAACAGGCCCAGGGAGGTTGTGACTTGCCCAAGGTCATAAAGGCAATAAGTGTCAGAGGCAGGATTTGGCCCAGATTCCCTGACTCCGCAGATGGTACTTCTTCTCACTGGAGTTGCAGTAGGAGTAGGAGTAGCAGTAATATAATAATAACTGATATTTATACAGCATCTACTCTGTACCAGGCACTGTGCTAAGCACTTTACAAATATTTTCATTTGATCCTCACAACAACCCAAGAAGTAAGTGCTATTATTATTCCCATTTTTATAGGTGAGGAAACTGAGGCAAACAGAGGTTATGACTTACTCAGGGAAACAGTAAATGTCTGAGGCTGGATTTGAACCCAAGTCCTCCTGATTCCAGGCCTAGCACTCTGTCCACTGCATCTCCCTGCTGCTATGGCATGGTGTATAAAAGGTTAGACCACTGGCCTTAAGAGTCAGGAAGATTTGGGTTCAAATCCTGAGTCTGACACAGGTAAGTAGGTGAATCACCTCTCAGTGCCCTAAACAATTTTCTAAAACTATAAAGTTACAGAGGAATTCTCCTGCATCAGTGGAGGGAATTTTTAAACAGAGAGTTCCCCTGTACAGATAAAATCATAGGTCTGGAAACCCACCCAGTCCTAAAAATTAATTATATTATTCATCAGTAAAAATTGGCTTAAAAGATTTGATTTCCATGGGGTTAAGTAATTAACAAAGAAAAACATTCTTTCAGATCATTCAGAAGCACTTTTGGGTGTAGCAATTTTTGAGACTCAAAGAACTTCAAATTTCTGACTGCAGTCTGGTTTTATATTCCCTTTAAGGATTTCTAAAAACTATTTTAAAGAGTATGATAAGCCCTCTCCTTCTGTAACTTCCCAGCCATCTACTAAGGGGTAAAATCAACAGAAGGCAAGAACAGAGATGTCAAGAGATCTTTCAACATCTCACAGATCCTGCATCTCAGAGGGTGAACTCTGAAAGCCCAGAACATGTTTCTGTCCTTTTTAAAAGGAAGAGGACAGCTTCTTGTTTATATTCCTCTTCCAGTCAGTTCAGTAAATAAACATTTATTAAGCACCTACTATTTGCCCAGCACTGAGAAATACACACGGATGTACTCTCTGAGAGAGAGAGAGAGAGAGAGAAAGAGAGAGAGAGAGAGAGAGAGAGAGATTGATTGAGAATGGCAAGGAGATCTGTTTCACCATTGTTTATTTCTACATTAATTCTGTTTTCTACTTTGGTACACATTGAGTCCTGGGCACACTGATCACAGGGGTAGACAAACTTCATATTATGTGGCCCTGTAAAACAAGGCACCAAAAAACCCAAATGCTCTAGCATTACTTAGCTTCACCCAGGTTTTATTGCTGAAATTCCCATTTAGAAGAACACAAAATAATATTTTCCTTTCATCTACTGCTTATTCATTTAATCACATCGGGCCACAAAAAAAGGGCAAGAGACAGGCAGGCTGGTCTCGAAGAACCAGTCATTTCAATTGGCTTCAGAAAAAGATCCTAATTAAGTAGGCAAGAAGAGAACCCAGAAGGTCAGAGGGAAGAGGCAAAGCTGTGTTGTTAGCCCTGAATGAAACCCCAGCCCAAGGTCCTTTTCTGTCTGCACCTGTTCAGATCTCTCTTCCTTCTTCAGGGCCTCAATATAAATAGGAAAATATCCACCCCACAAAAGGCTGGCCCTCTATCCACTTCCTGTGTTTCCTTGAGGTCGTCTCAAAATCTTTGGAAGCCACTCTGTCCCATCATCACTCAGTCACCCCAAAGGAGAGAGACAGGGCAGTCCTGTCTGTCAATTCTAAAATGTCTTTCCCTCGAACGCCTCCAGGTTGAAGGCTGTGTCCAGGAACTTTTTCAAAGTCACCAGGTGAGTATTTTTGTTTCCTGTGGCAGCTGCAGCAGCTGGGTCACGACCAACATACCTGGAGGACAAGAAACCAGCGATTACCCCCCAGCAGCTGCTTGAGGTAGGAAGTCTAGGGAGAACAGCCTTCAAAGGAGATGCAATCTAGAAAATCTGCTTCCCACATTGTGATGTCAGAACTGACTATTACAATACAGATGTGGTCTGACCAAGAGTGCAGTGGGACTCTTCATCACCTGTTTATTCCCAGACATCGTGATGCTCTTAAAATAACCAAAGATCAGCTGCCTTTTGGCAGTCACATCTCATCATTGATTCAGATTGAACTTGTAGTCACTAAGAACTCTAGATCTTTATCAAGAGAACTGCTGCCTAACTACTTCTCCATACCCAACCTTATATTTGTGAAGTCCATCTCTTAAACTCAAGTACCAGATTTTACTTTCATCCCTAATGAATTTCATCTCGTGAGATTCAGCCCCATGTTCTCAGCTGTCATGATCTTTTTATAGATTTTGACTCCATCATCCAGTATGGCAGCCACCCCTCCTACTTTTGAGTCACCTGCAGAGTTGTTAAGTCTCCTGATTCTCTGGTCTATTGTACTTTCTACCCCCACTGAAGCTGTTTCAAACTCCTTTTCTTCAAAATATGACCCCCATTCTTCAAGATCAAGTTTTACCAAGAATTCCCCCAATGGATGCAGCCCACAGTAACCTCTCCGTTCTCTGCCCTCAAACCAGGCCCAAGGGTCCGAACCTCAACAACTTGGTCCTTGATGATATAAGGTCAACTTGTATTTCTCTCTACTTCTGAGTGAATTGTCAGCATGTGTGGAAACTACAGATATGAATGCCTGATAATGCCCAGCCCACTGCCCAACACTCATGCTGTTGCCATACCATATGGGCCGAGACCGGCTGACAGTGAGGAACCGAGGGCTGATGTAGTCATAGTAGCCCATGTTTTTGTGTTCTTCCTGACACCAGATGAGTTCAGCAGTGGGGTATTTTTCGATTTCTTGTTTTATGAGGTCAAAGGGGAAGGGAAAAATCTGTGGGAGAGGAGCACACAGCCAAAGAAGAGAGAAGGGTTAAAAAACAAACAAACACCCTCTTCTTATTAGCAGTGATAAGGCAAAGTTACTAGCAAAATGCAATTGACTATCGTTCCCCCACTATGTGGTTCTATGTGGTCTAAACATCTCCCATTCACTCTACACACACATTCCTGCTGGCCTGAGGCGGGCTACCTTCATGCTGACCTGTCTTAGCAGCCCAGTGACACAGCAGATGGGCTTACAGTCATGAAGACTTGAATTCCAATCTAGCCTCAGTCACCACCAGCTGCGTGACCCTGGGCAAGTCACTTTTGGGGAGTAATAAAATGGGGATAATAATAGCACCCCCCAGGGTTGTTGTGAGAATCAAATGAGATGATATTTATAAAGCGCTTTGCAAATTTTAAAGTGCTCTATAAATAACTTGCTATGATTTTCATCTTATCCAGCCTTCCTCATTTTACACCTGGGGCCCACAGAGGGGATGTGACTTACCCAAGGACACAGGAATTTAGTAGCAAAGCTAATACAAGAACCTAGGTTTCTCAGTCTAGGATTTTTTCTATTTCCTTCAAGCTGCCGGGAGGCAGGATGACAATGTTTGTGAGTGTTTTAGACAGGTGAGGAGGAGGACTAGATGCCTTTATGTAGTTCAGCCCATTTCAAGGTCTAGAGATCTACACAAGAGTGCTCCAAGACTCTTGTTAGTAGGAGGGCTGGGCCGAGGACTGCTTACCTGTTCTACCCGAGTAATAGCTACTTGCTTTTCCAGATCCTGGTTCTTCCGTTCCTTTATTAGGTCATAGTATACCTTTCCTGTGCAAAATATCAGCCGCTTCACATCCTCAGGTGCCTGGAACGCTGAGCCCGCCTCAGGAATCACCCGTCGGAAGCTGGTACCTTCAAGAAACCATCATTAATGGCCAATGTTGGTTTAAATATCAGTTGCAGAAGAGGGAGACGTCCCTGGCCCAGTGACCATGGGGACCAAGCAATGGCCCTAGACCCACACCCAGTTCCTTTCTCCCCAAGATTGTAAGCCACATGGATCTAGGAGCTGCCAGAGGTGGCCTCCAGGTGGCAGGCCCCTGGAAACCAGACAGAGGGAAAAGAGATAAGGGAGCAGATAGCATATAAAAGAATAAGGGAAAGAAACATACCAAGATATCTACAGAATACAACCATGGGTCTTGTCACTTTGTGACAAAAGAGGTAAGGGGACAACTTTTGCTGTGAATCCTCAATTTGAGCCTCAAAGATTTCTTCTTTGGTTACTAATGACAGAAGTCTCTTTCTCCAGCCATTCCAGACCCATTTTTTTTTTTTTCAAATATGATACCCATCCTTCAAGACCTAGTTTTACAAAGGATTTCCTAACAGATTCATTCCACGTCTTTCTCTGCCCTCTCACCAGCCAGCCCGAAGGGGAAGAATCCCACAACTTAGTTCCTGATGATATAAAGTCAACTTTTATTTCTCTCCAGACATTTTGGAGGGACATGGTGGTCTTGACCCCCCTGCTGAAATGGAAGCTTCTTTCGAGCAGTGGCCCAGCCTTCTGTTTCTCTCATCTAATTCAATTTAATTTAGTTCAACAAGTATTTACTAAGCAGCTACTGCACGTGCCAGGCACTGTACGAGGGTCCAAAAGACAAAACAAAATAGGTCTACATACTGTTCTTACTTAGTCATTTAAACCTCTCTGAAATTCAGTTTCCTCATCTGTAAAAGGGATGAGTTGGGCCAGCTGACCCATGAGCTCTCCTCTGGCTCTCCATCTGTGGTCCTGTAATGTCCCACAGATGCCAGCGTGGATGTGCACATAGCACTAGGCACTCAGATTTTTGTTGGTCACATTGCCAGACTCCCGGTTCTATTAGGAAAGGGGAGTCTTAATCAGCATACAGCCATACACAACAATCCAGCAAAGAAGCCCTGAGATTACACCAGAAAACTTCCAAATAACTTTCAATACAAATAGAGATAGACCTGGGGGTTACCAACAGCCCCTGGAAGAAAGGTTTCCAGATCCTTTGAAAATGTAATTGGAATGTCACAGCCGATCCAAAGCTACCCTCCCAACATACACCAGGCCTTCCCCATTAATAACACGTCCAGTAAGCTGATGTCAGCAACAATTAATAAACCCGTTACCAGGAATCATTATAGCTCTTAAGGGACCTGAAGAACATTTATCAAGGGACTCAGGGGTCAAACAGAGCATTCTCATTGACATCCTCCTTTAGCTTAGTCAGGAGCATTGCACATTGGGCCAGCAAGAGAGAGGTGACCCCCAGGCCAAGAAGATAAAGAGAGCAAGAGGAATGCTTATCTTGCCCAAAGACAGGATCTTTCCAAAGCCCCGGCTTCCCATGCCCTCTTCAGCTTGGATGGCTTCTGCTCTTCTCCCAGGTAGGACTGCCATCCCTTTCTCTGACTCTCTGAAGCCTGCACAGCCTTCAAGGATTAATTCAAATCCTGTCTCCTCCGTGAAGCCACTCACTAATCTTTGCCTTCTCTAAATTCCCACAGCACCCACTGTCTGGGCTGCTTGTTTGGCCCTGGTGTTATCAGTATCTGGTATGAGTGGTCCTATGTAACAATTTGTAGGCTGACTTTTTTTCCTCTTGCTAAGGGGTAAAACCCTCTTGGGATACAACCTTGAGCAGTGAACAGGGGCATTCTATGGCAAACTCAAGCAATCATCTTTCCTGTTTGCTCATTTTATAGACCCACGAGAACTCCTCTCACCAGCAGAAGGCTCTGCACAGGCTGACATCCTTCTCTCCATCTCCTGGCCACAGCCTGGGAGAGCCATCATGACCCCAGGAGCCCGGATCACCTCTGGGGATTCTGAAATCCTCTAGAGGCACTGAGCTGGCCACATTGCCAACGTGCAGCAGCATGTCCTCGGGATCCTGGTGGCAGGGCACATCATGCACACCCCCAATCCCGTCCATCTTCAAGGATACCTGACAACTTTCCCCTCCCTCATTCTCTGAAGAAGGGTGCTTACCAGACACCATCTCATCAAAGCTGGACCTGGCCTCAGGGTGCCGCAGTAAGGACTTGGGAGTAAAGATGATCAGCTGGAAAAGAAGTGTTGTGAAGGCTAAGTGGTGCAATGGATAGAGCCCTGGGCTTGCAGTAAAGAAGACCCGAGTTCAAATTTGGCCTCAGATACTTCCTAGCTGTGTGACACTGCGCAAATCACAACCATTATCTGCCTCAGTTTCCTCAACTGTAAAATGGCCATAATAACAGCACCTGCCTCCCAGGGTTGTTGTGAGGAACAAATGAAATAATATTTGTAAAGCACTTAGCACAGTGCTCAGAACATAGCAGGTGCTTTTTAATACTTATTCTCTTCCCTTCCTCCTCCCCCATTTCCCACCCCAATCTGGTTGAGTGGAAGAGGGGGTCCTGCTCCCCATATCCCAATGGCACATGCTGTACTTGGACTGAGATGAAAAGTTTTCAAAGCACATTCACACAAATTGTATCTCAAGCAAGGTAAGGAAGTGAAGTAGTACTTTACAAAGGAAGAAACTGAGGCCCAAAGAGATTCAGTGACTTCTTGCCCAATGTCACACAACAAGTCAGTGAAGGAGCTGACATTAGAATCCAGATCTCCCAACCATTGTTCATCCCACTATCTTCCATCCCTTTGGGGTAGAGGACAAAGTCTCCCCTGCCCCTCCCCAAACAGAACTTGGCTAGGACCAGTCCAATGACATATCCTCCTCTGTTCACAGCCTAAGCCTCCGAATGAGCGGCATCATGACGGGAGAACATGAAGGCCAATCTCAAACACTATACAGGTTGACAGCCAAGGTCAAGGCTATTCCATGGAATTTTCAGGAGTGGGAATTACAAATCCCTTTCCTTCCAACTTCCTACCCACCTTCTCCAGCCGTGAGGCCTAAGGGCAGGAAGTTGAGCCAAGGGAGAAATCAGCTTTAATGTTCCGTGAGTCTAATTAATTCTTCTGGACCTCTACAAACCAGCAAAACGCAATCAGTTCTTCTTGCCCCGCTACCATTCTATGTGGCCTAAAATGTCTGCCATTTACACCTCAGAAATCAAGAGGCACTAGAAATCAGGGCTTGATTTCATTGTTCGGTTGATTGTCTAGACCTAAGAAAGTGAAATGTTAATAACGCACATGAAATTTAAACATTGTGTCATGTCTACAGAATTTTCTTTTTGAGAGAGCTGGTGGTTAAGCATTTGCCAGCACACTTCTGACTGCCTTTGTAACCACACTGTTGTGAAAATGAAATGAGTTAATGGATGTGAAGACCTTTTGCACTTTACAATTGCAGCAAGGTATTATTATGTGAGGGGGACACTCATACTCTATCAACAGCTTTATTCCAGGCAGGAGTTTATCTTCTCTCTTCCCTTCCTTCCTTCCCCAATGACAGTATAATAAAAGAAAAGATTGATCAGGGCAGGCTGGGGATAATTCCAGAGGAATTCAGGGCAAGCTCCTAAGGGAAAAACCAGGTTATCAATTCCGCACCAGCTAGATACGTTTCTTCAAGCCCAATAAAACACAAGACCACTGAAACGGAATCCGGTGTCATTATAAAGACCAAGCTTGGCCCCAAAGAAAAAATGAGAAAATGAAAACTCCCTCCCTCCTTTGCAGAGCTGAAGGACCATGGGGGGAACATTTTTTACACTGTCAGATTCAGCTGATACATTGGTTAGTTTTGCTGAACTGACCTTCCCTCCCTACCCCACCACCCGCCCCTTCCTGTTCATTCTTTTTTTTTTTTGGCTAGGGAAGGAGGAAAGGAGTATATTCAGATCTAAGAACAAAAGATATCAATAACTTAAAAAAAAACCCACAAGAACCAATAATCCCAGGTTATCCCTAGAGTTCTGAGAAACAGAATCCATCAAGGCCACAGAGATTTTCAGATGACCTTTACCACTTTAAGTTCATCAATACAAAGGGATTGGGAAAAGTCTCTGGGAGCCACGACTCACCGGCTTCCTGAAGGGGAGCAGAATCTGCCTCCTCAGCACATGGAAGAAGTTGGCAGGTGTGGAGCAGTTGACCACAATCCAGTTGCAATCATAAAGCTGTCCCACCTCAAAGTCATCACCGAACTCCTGGGAGCAGAAGATCCACCTGAGAAGCCCCACCCTGTGAGGCCCTTCTCACCCTTTATCCGGACAAAGGGGCTCCAGCTGAAGGAGCAGGAGGGGAACCTACACTTACCTCCTAAGAGGGGTCAACGAATCATCTCTCCTCATTCCCTCCCACCCCACCTGGGTTCACCTGCACCCTTCTATACTTAAACTGCTAGCCCTGGGTCTACCCTCCCTCCTATTTTTGGACTCCCCTCCCTTCCCAGGAAATCATCTCAACTCCTTCCCCAGCCAGGTCCAGGCAGAAGCAAAACCGAAAAAAATGATAGTTTGCCTTCCACGCCCCTATGTCTCTTTTCCCTTTGCCCTTCCTCATGGCATCTCATTCTTCCCCACTAGGATACTTAAGGTCCCAACTGCATAGTCTAAACAAACCCCAACCTATAGTGTCAATGGAGAAGAAGGAACCTGCTATCCCTATCGATTCACCAAATGGCAGGAATCATAGACCCTGGGAAGGAAGGAAACCCACTGGTCCCCAATGGCCAAAAATGCCCCAAGGAGTAAAGAGAGGCAGAGTAGCCATGGGGGATCATGACTTACCGGATAGGCATCTGAATCATCATTGCTCATTTGTAGGAACCTCTCCGGTCGGGCAGAGGAGTGTTCAGGGCCCTGAAAATGAGTCATTCATTCACCTATGACTTACTAAGCACTAGCAGGTACTGAGCTGTCTGTGTCTGTTTGGAGGGAGGGGCTCACTATAGTCTCTGGGAGAAAGGCTGGTCCTTGACCAGAAGGAGTTTATAGTCTAGATAAGAAACAACAACAACAAACAATAATAATAATACTATAAAGCTGCTGCTAATAATAATAATAGCACTTTAAAGTTTGCAAAATGTTTCGCGTTATTTCATTTGATCTTCAAAACAACTTTGTGAGGTAGCTACTGTTGTTATCCCCATTCTACAAATGAGGAAACTGAGGCTCAACAAGGTTAAGTGACTTGCCCGGGGTCACACAGCTAAGTGAATGTTGGAAGCAGAAGTATTGCATTTAATGTCAGGAAGACCCCAGTTTGTAATCCTACCTCACATACTTATTAGCTGTGTGACCCTGGCGAAATCATTTAGCCTGTTTCCTCTTCTGTAAAATGAGGATAATAATAGTTCCATCCTCACAAGGTTGTTCTAAGAATCTGTCAGTCATTCAGTTAATAAATATTTGTTAAGCACCTACTATGTGCAGAAACTGTGCTAAATGCCAAAACAAAAGACGGTAAGCTCTCAACGAGCTCCTAACAGGTGAGTAGATATGCTCTGTGGACAACAGACAAGATGTAGACAGGATAAAGTGGGAATAAGTAACAGAGGGAGGGCACCCAAATTAAGGGATAACAAGTGACTAAAGACATGTGAAGGCCTTTGCAAACCTCACAAAGTGCTCTACGAAGGCTAGCTATCAGCAACAGAGTCTCAGGACCCAACAATGGAATATGACAACATACAATGAAAGGCAAAATTGTGTAGGACCAACCAGTGGGAGGGAGCTCAGAGAAGACAGATTAACAGTCCCTAACTGGGCCCATTGAAGAGGGCCTCATGGGTTGGAAGCGGGTAGAGGGAGGTTAAGGTAGAGAGGAACAGAGTACAACGGTACAAATAAGATGGATGTGTGGCAAAACAGTGAGTTGAAGTGTGATCCCAGTATGTCATTTCTCCATGTCACTTGCATTCGTTCTGGCCAGAGAAGACAGAGCTAAATGTTTCAGAGCCCAAGCTCTGTACCAATGTCCCCAAACCTCTCTACCACCACCAAATCCTACCACCTCCAACACCCATTCTGTCAATGCCATCCAAGAATAACCTGCCTTATTGGTTCAAGCTTCAGTGAAACACAGAAGCTCCATTCAAACATCAATAAGCCTCACCAAGTAGGTACCAACTAGTGAACCCACCCTCCCCTCATGACCTCCTCTAGCATTCCCATCCCTCTAGCAGGGATGGGAATCACTGAATCCAAAGAATTTCCCCTAATCTGTGGAAACCTAAGACAAGGGCTCTTAACCTGGGGGTTGATGAACTTGTGTGTGTATATATCAATATATATGTGATTTGTACCCATGTGTATATATCTATATATATAGATATATATACATATACATGTATATACATATATATTTACAAACTATTTCAAGATGTTTCCTTTGTAATCTTATGTATTTTATTTTATGCATTTAAAAACATGCATTTTATACACTAAAAACATGATTTTCTCATGAGAAGGGCTCTAGACACCAGACTGCCAAAGGAGGCCATGATTCAAAGAAGGCTAAGAACCCTTGCCCTAGGACAGATGCTTCCAACAAGGGAGCAGAAAAGGGAATAAAGCCGAAAGTCCAATTTGTCTCCTGATCAATCAATTGGGAGCCATCCTTGGAGTCTCCGAGGCCCTCAGCAGAATCACATTTTCTGTCTCCTGTTCCCATTACCAGATTGAGCTGGGAGGGCAGAGTACAGGGTGAAGGGATAGGAAGCCTCCCCAAAGATGTTTTCCTTTCCCCAACATTCTCCTCTTTCCACTGCAGCCTTTGTAATTGTTATTTTTATGGGTATTCTTAAAGGAGGTCATCAGAGAAATATTTAATTGCGAGGGGGGAGAAAGGTGAGCTGGGGCAAAAAAAAAAAGGTTGGGGGGGGGCAGTGGTTGATGGACAGACCACACGTATCACTGGTATCCAGGAAATATCAAGGAATAGAAGAAGGCCCACAGTACAATATGGGCAAGGATGGAGGGTTTGCACTCAGCATGACTGAAGGGTACACCTTGTTCACTGAGATCACAGATCTATCAAAGCACTAAAGTGCTCATGTGTATACAGAAAGAGGTTATATATGTTCCATAAAAATATAGTTTTATATATATATATATATATATGTATGTGTTGTGTTATATATAGTTACATGTGTATTCTTGTTATGTAAATGTAGTCCATTATATAGTCATATATGATATAGTTATATAGAAACATAGTTACATAGAAAATTATACATTATGTTACATATAGTTAAATGTTATATAATCATGCATAACATAATATAGTTGCTATGTATAAAATTGTTATATCAATATAGTCACATATAATGTGATATATATAATAATATATTATATAATTGTAATAATGTAACACATAGCTACATATAATATGATAATGCTATATATCAATAGCAAGATACGATATATGCTATTATATCAACAGTCACATATAATACATACTATATGTTACATAATGTATAATTATATATTATAACACATAGCTACATATAATACTATGAATCAATAATATAATATATGCTATGTATGTCAATATAGTCACATTATATACAAAGTTACATATATCTGCAGTTATATACAACTTGTATATAACTATAACATATATAAATATATGTATATAATATATAAACATAGTTATGTTTTTCTTTAGGGAAAGATATCATTATAGGGGTATACATTATATGTTTACTAAATAGATGAGGGAAAAAAACCCAAAACACCTTTCATGCAGAATGGGATAGGGACTTTGATTTCAGTGGTAGAATGAACTCCTAGGTGATGAAATTCCCCTTACCAAATCACTTTCTCTGCAACTTATAGTCTTAGTGCTAACTATATCCTGAAAGATTAAGTGAATTGCCTACGGTCGCACTGCCTATTATGTCAGAGGTAGGAAGGTTTTAAGGCTGGCTTTCTAGTCTCTACCAAACACTGTCTTTCATGCAGTTATTATAGGGTTTGTGAACTAATCTATGATGAAAAGAAGCCATGAGTGAACATATGCTCCATTGTGGTCTCTAACAAGCCCTTGCCATGGTCCCTTCCCCTCCCCTGCCCCCCCAATCCCACCTGGACCCAGATGCCTTACCATGCCCTCCATGCCATGGGGGAGGAGCAACACGATGCCGTTGTGGCGTACCCACTTGGCCTGGCCACAACTGATGAACTGGTCGATGATGCACTGAGCGGTGTTATAGAAGTCACCAAACTGGGCTTCCCAGCACACAAGGGCATTGGGACTGGCCATGGCAAAGCCAAGCTCAAACCCTAAATATCAGTGACATGAAGAGACAGTCACCAGAGGAAGCCCCACCATCCCTTTCCTTGCTCTTCCCTAACCTAAACTTCCCATCAGGTCCTGCTCTAGCCCCTTCTGCTAGCAAAGGAATAGATTCTCAAACCCAGTGGCTATCAGTGACCCTGACCTCAAGGCTCTAACTCACTGGTGAGCTCATTTCAAAGAGGCATCCATTTGTGCAAATGGATAAGTTACTGAAGAACATCAGTTACACCTGAAGCACATGCTTTGGGGCCGGGTGTCAGCCAGGTAGATTAGTTACACACCAGGGGCTGCTTCAGGCCCAGCCCCAAGCCTGTGTCTGCAGGCAAAAAAGCAGCAGAGCCTTGTGCAAAGTTCGTTCCCTTTCTAAAACAGATGTCAGTTCTCCCATCCTGGCTTAGCACAGCACACCTGCAGCTCTGACCTCCCCCTTCCCCTCCCCATCAACCTCTTCTCTTCCCTGGGGACTCAGGCTATGAAATACCCAGCTTGGTCAGGCCACTTGCCAGCTTGGCCTGATATCAAAAAATCCAGGGTAGCCATCCCCAAACATAGGTCAATAACACGGACCAGGCTGCCGAATAGCTGGACACACCTTTACATATTGAAAGTGAATGCCTGACCATGCTTCACTTAGGGGAAAGAGCCAGGAGAGCAAATCCAGCCAGCTATGGGTCTGGCCCCTGCAGATGGGAAAGTCTGTCTATCAGGGTCACTATTAGCAGCAAGCCCACTCCCCAAGCACTTACTCATTTCCAGATGTGTGTCTACGTGCTCAAGGGCACATGCATGCACTCACACATGTGGACATGGTTGTGTGTAAGGGAAATCTACAAGGGTGGAGGAATCTGGGAAGGGAAAGACAATACTGGAATAGATTTTTTTTTAAACAGTGTCAACTCTCAACTTTGTCTAGGGGTAGCTTGGTGCTGGATCATCAGATCAGCAATTGAGAGGCAGAAGGGGCCTCAGAGGCTGGTCCATCCCCCTTCATTTTACAAATGAGGAAATCTGAGAAGTCACCAAAGTCACAAGACAGGAACTGAACTGAGATCCCCCAATCCTAGAACCAGGGCTCAATCTACTATACCATACTAAGGACTGGGGAATAGACTAGAACATCTCATAAAAACAACTCTAGCTAGAGATGGGTAATTGATACTCTATCCTCTCCAGACTTATTATCTTTCCCTCTCTAAATCAGTTCTGCCTTCAAACTTCCTTATTTCTATTAAGGATAATACCATTCTTCTACTGATTCAGGCTGAAAACCCCAGTGTCTTAGATTTTTCCCACTCCTGCCCGCGTCTTCTACCCAAACAGTTGCCAAATTCTGTCAAAAGCACTTCCAACAATCTTTTGGTTCCATCTCCACAGTGGCTTACAATATCCCATAGTGACTACTGCAATGCTTCCTAACTGGTCTCCCCACCTCCAATACCCCATTCCGACAGCTCATCCCAAGCAAGAGCCCAGACCCACCCAGGACTCCATATTCTGAGAGGGAGCTGTTGCACACAGTGTAGGGGGCCTGGTCAGGCCAGAGGTGATTCATAGGGACACACGTCCTCCGGTCAACATCCTGGTCATGTAGCACATGGTGCCGGTGACTGCAAACAGAAAGAAACAGAACGGGATGTTGGCGACCAAATATGTCATTTTTTTTCTGTCTTCTCATCCAACTCATTTTCAGGGCTGGAGATGTGGCAAGTCATCAAAAGATGCTCATTGAACACTGTCTCCAGAGATTTTTCTTTACTCCTCAGTGTCTCCCACAAACATGGAATGGATTCCCTGGATGGAGTGGATGGAATCCCCTGGCCTCAGGAAAGCTAGCTGCTAGCATGTCACCATTTCCGCCTCACCACTGGGAAGGCTCCTTGTACAAGGGAGTTAGAATCAAATCTACCATGGTTATAAGACCACAGAGGTCAAATGCATTTACCTTCAAGACCCAATTAGTCTCTTACCTTCTCCAGGAAGCATTCCCTGAGCTTCCCACTATCACGGGCAATCTACACTACCCTTCACCCAATACTTTTCCCATGTCATGCTGCCTCCAATAGACTATAAGCTTCTTTAAGGTACATGGTATATCCTATACGTAGGATCATAAATTCAGAGATAGAAGGGATGATGAATAGGGCCCCAGAGAAATGAAGTAACCTACCCAAGGTCACACAGGTAGAGAAAGGCAGAGGCAGAAATCTGAACCCAAATTTGCTGATTCCAAATATAGCCCCCTTTTCCATCGTGCCATGCTGACATCTTTGTATCTCCTCCTCTCCCAACCTCTACTCCCTTCTCCCTATTTTTCCTCCACCCAGTGCTTAGCATAGGAGTTTCATTCAATCAATAAGTGTTTATTAAATGCCTACTATGTGTCAGGAGCTGTGCTAGGCACTAGGGATACAGAAAATGGCAAAAGACAGTCCCTGATCTCAAGAAGCTCAAAGTCTAATGAGCAGACAACAGGAAAACAATTCCATACAAACTACACACACACACACACACACACACACATATGATCCAAATGGAGAAAAATCAACAGAAGGGAGGCAGTAGAGTGAAGTCAGTTCAGAAACAGATTCTTGTACAAGAAGAGACAACGGGCCCTCAACTGCTACGGTCCGACCTGACAGAACAGAATAGCTAGACATACTTGTGGCTAGCTGGACCAGATTGCCCAAAGAGTATTGATGTATGCCTCAGAGCTTTGGACTCAAGACCCTGTTGTCCTCAACATTTTTCTCCCTGCCTTATATGAAGACAAAGAAGGCATGCCTATTAAATCTGCAGATCATAGGATTATGGATTTGGAGGTGGATTTGGAAGTCATCTACACCAACCTCATTGTTTTACAGTTGAGGAAACAAGCCTATAAAAGTCAAGTAGGAAGGAAAGCAAGAAAATCTGCATTTATTAAGCACCTACTATATGCCAGGGACTGTACTAAGGGCTTTGTAAATATTATCTCATTTGATTCTCATAAGCACCCTGGGAGGCAGGTGCTATAATCATTCATTTTACAATTGAGGAAACTGAGGCAGAGAAGTGACTTTCCCAGACTTACACAGCTAGGAAATGTCTGAGGCTAGATTTGAACTCAGGTCTTCTGACTCCAGGCCCAGTGCTCTATTCATTGCACCACTGAACTGCCTCTAGTCACCTGCCCACAGGCAGTAAGTAGCAGAGCTGAGGTTCGAACCCAGGTTCTACAAGTCCTGCTCCAGCCCACTCTCTACCTTGTCATTCTGTATTTTTTCCTGAAGAGCTGAATGAGGTTGGGTATTAAGCACCGGGCAGCTAGGTGGAGCAATGGATAGGGCTAGAGTCAGGAAGACTGAGTTCAAATCTGGTCTCAGACACTTACTAGCTGTGGGACCCTAGGCAAGTCATTTCACCCCATTTGCCTCAGTTTCCTCATCTGTAAAATGAACTAGAGAAGGAAATGGCAAACCAGTCCAGTATCTCTGCCAAGAAAATCCCAAATAGGGTCGTGAAGAGTTGGACGTAACTGAAAACAAGTGCACAACAAAATTTAGCACTTAGGGTCATTATATATGGACTGGATGACCCAAAAAGCTCAGGAGGCAAGCAGGCACAAGCATTTATTAAGTGCTATGTGCTAGGCACGGTGCTAAGAGCTAGGAGGGATAGAGAGCAAGAGTGCCAATGCCACCACCAAGGCTCGAGAGAAGTGGAACAGGTAATGAGAAGAACACTGGACTTGGCATCAGAGCCCAGCTCCAGGCCTTGTTCACTGCCTGACGACATCCCATCATCTCTCTGAGCTTCAGTTTCCTCCTCTGGGAAATGGGGTAATAATGTTGTGAGTACCTGGTTCCCCTGGTGGCTATGAGGAAGGCAGGTGATAAGCTGAAGGGTCAGATACACATGAGAGGCTATTGTTATTGTTACTCAAAGTTATCCTGACAGGTTGGGACAACTGAACGATGCCAATAAGCTAGGAATAACTGTTGCATCTTGCACTTTGACTTTAAAAGCCAGATGCATCTCTACGGGATGGGGGAGACCCACCTGGCAGCAACTCACATAGAAAGGATAATGTGATGGAAGCTAAGAACAGAAGAGCAGACAGAGGAGAGGGCCCCAGATGCCAGGCTAAGGAGCCTAGTCTTTATTCTGGACACCACAGCAAGTCATTTCAGGCAGGTCCATGAAGAGGCCTAGTGGGATCACGTCTGCAGCTGAGGGAGTCGAGGGTAGAACTGACAGAATCTGGCAACTATTTACAAAGGAGAGGTGAAAACAGAGCCAGAAAAGTCAGAGATGATACAGAGGCTTCTAGCCTCTGGGTGAATGGAAGCATTAGGATAACGACCAGATCTTTGTTCATTTTTGGTTTGTTTTTTCTGGGTTTTTTTAGGCATAAGGAACTCTCAGGTGAGGAAAGTCCCTCTACCAGGGCAGATAGGCACCTTCTCAGCAACTTGTTATCTTAGAAAGCTGTCAAGGGCACTGAGAAGTCAAGTGACTCGTCCAGGGTCACACAGTTGATGTGTTAGCACGTCCAAGTCTTCCTGCCTCGTCATCCAGTAAGACACATTGCCTTGTGATTAACAAGAATAGAGAAGTCAGAAGGAGCGAGGGATAAGCTTGAGGAGGAAAGATCGTCCAGAAGGGAGAAGTGTTCCAGGGTATCAAATGCCACCAAGAGATCAGGGAGGAGGAGAATGGAGGTGGGCAATTAGGAGCCCAATGGTGATTATCAAGGGAATCAATTCAGTAAAACAGAGATGTTGGCCATATTGCATGGGGTTAAGGAATAATACGATTCACTTTAATTATTGATTATTTCCTTACCTACTTAGTATTGATTTATTTATTTTAATATTACAAGGAGGCCTTCCATCCAATAAGCCGAGGAACTTAGGTGGCACAGTGAATAAAGCACTGGACTTGGAGGCAGCAAGACTGAGTTCAGATTCAGCCTCAGAAAATCACTAGCTGTCTTGGACGAGTCACTTAACTGCTGCCTGCCTCAGTTTCCTCATCTGTAAAATGGGAATAATAGCAGCACCCACCTCACAGGTTGTTACACAGATAAAATGAGTTAATATTTGTAAAGCACTTTGCAATCCTTATAGAACCACATAAACACTACCTATTATTAAGGAATGAGTGGATGGGGGAAAATGGAGGAAATCAGGTGTAGAATATTTGTTTTAGTCATTTGGCAGCAAAGCAGATGAGAGAGAGAGATGAAGTTTACTTGAAGGGGTAACTAGAGCTGCGGGAAATTGTAATTTTTTTGTTTTAAGGATAAGAGAAATTGAATTGTGTCTGTTACACCTGTGGAAAGGGGGAAATCAAAGATTCAAGGGAGAAGAGTAATTAATGGAGGAAGATCCTGGAGGAGGTGAGAGTGGATAAAAAGGAAATGCACTCAATGTAGCCCATATTGTCTCTAGGATGCCATGTAAATGTATGGTACTACCCAACAGCACAGATCCATAGTTCTGACCCTGAAGTCTTTCTTCCCATTGTACGACTATGCAGACAACTTCTTCCCTCCTCTGATTCCCCCTCACATACCTCCACCCCCTTCCATGGTCCTGTGATGCTATCAGTGAAGTCAAGGTCACCATCACATCTCCCTCATGCTCCACCACTGTTTACAAGAACAGGCAAATCAGTGCTTGGAGCAGTGACATTAGAAGCCCAAAAGACATCTAGTCTGCCCATGGCTGGAAATTTGTTTCCTTGGTACCATCTTCTACCCAAAGAGCCTTCTCTCAGGACCAACTATGTTTTAATCCTTGACTGGTCCACTCCCCATCCGTCCCCCTCTAACGCCCCAACCCTGCTGTTTAGTTCCATCTATCAGCATTACAGGAGCCCATTATCCAAACAGAGATGCCTGAAGCAATTACTATAACCCATTAGCTTCCCGAGTAATGATTGAGGCTAACTGAGTGAATCCTTCCAATATGGTCAGCTCTTTGGTCATCTGCTCAAGCAGGGAGGATTATTGGGCCCCTTGGACATTTTGGCAGCTCAATGGAGACAGCAAAGAGACTGCACACCCCCTGAGCAGAAGAGAGCAGTAGCTCTAGTTAACATCTCAGCCAGGTAATGAGCTTCCTCTTGGGAGGGGAAGGTGCCACGTGAGCACCTTAAGACCCTGTTTCAGCAAGAAAAGACTTGAGAATTGGGACAGAAGGTGAGAGAGAATGAGAGGGCAGAGTACTCAAAGGGTGATACTGCTTACTCCAGTGATTCAGGGGTCAAGAGACCTAGACTAGGAATCAGGAGTCCTAGATCTGCTACAGACAGGTATTACTACTGCCTTAGGAAAGTCACTTAACCCCTGTAGACCTCAGTTTCCTCATCTGCAAAGTGGGAACAATGATCACAGGGTTATCATGAGGATTAATGTGGGAAAGTGTCTTTAACAGATCTAAAGCACTTTACAAATATAAGGAATTATGATTATAGTAAAACCTCAGCTGTCCAGAATCATTAGGATAAAAGTAAGCTACACTTTTAAATACCAAAAATATTTTTTAGCCCTGAATAGAATTTTTTTTTTGTCATATACATTACAGAGTATGCTAGACACATAAATTAACCTTCTCTTGATGACTCTAAGTCATGATTATAATTGAGCTTTAATTCAGGAATGTTCTAGGGGGCTACTGAGATATCTATGGTTGTCTAACCCTACGCTAGACTGTCATGCTTTTAAGGGTTTTTTGTATTGGCTTTTTTTTTTTTGGCTAGGCAATGGGGTTAAGTGAGTTGCCCAAGGTCACACAGCTAGTAAGTGTTATGTGAACTCAGGTCCTCCTGAATCGAGGGCCAGTGCTCTATCCACTGCACCACCCAGTTGCCCCTGTATTGGCTTTCCATAGTTTCTGATATTACTCTCATGGGTCACTTATCACTTCTGTCAGTGTACCTAGCTGTATACCATCCCGTTTGCCCCTTCTAATCTGCTGCTCCTAATTTGCTATGGGCTGGAGCGCTAAATCATCAAGTTTATTAGAAATGTTAGCAAAGTAAGAGTTAATAGGCCTTGAATGTAGGCTCAAGAGATTCTTCTAATTATAAAGTACATGGACCTCCAGTAGTAAAGTAACATTCATTTTGGCTACTCAAGGTCATCTCCGACTACTTTCTGATTCTTAGATATGTTCTGGATAGGTGAGGTGTTACCATATTAGTTAAGATTAGGTTACTATGAACTCTTTGTCAACTGCTTTGTCATTTCCAGCTCTCATTTTACTCAAGAGAGAGGGGAGATGCCCTCCTCAGTCCTCTCCCCCAAGGACTCCTCACCTGAATGTGCCCCTCTCCACATCCTGCCCACTCAGTCGCACGTGGATCCCCTCTTTCAGAAGGGAGCCGAAGGTCATGTATTCAGCTAGCGCCCAGTCTACCATCCGACTCTTGACCAGCTTCATTCGACTTCTCAGGATACGAGAGAGGCCTGGGGTAGGGGGAGAAGGTCAGCCTGAGAGGACTAGGATGGCTTCCTCCCACAGACTCACTTCAAGGCCAGCCCAGGGTGCTGGGAAATGCCAGTACAAGCCAGCTGGACCATGGCTGAGACCATCTCTCATTCCCACATAAACAGGATTGTTTGGAGGTCACCAACCCAGGCACAGACAGGCTCTGTGGGCTAAGCAGGGGCCTCATGTTTGGGAAAGGGGAAGGGCTCTACTCCGCCTATTTCTCAGCGGAAAGAACACTGACTATGGAACCAGAGGATCTGAGTTCCAGTCTCACCTCTGACACTTACCTGTGTGACCTTATACCGAGTCACAAGCTCCCTTAGCTTTAGTTTTCTCATCTGTAAAATGAAGGTGCTGAACTCAATGGCCTCTGAGTTCCTTTTCAGTTTTAGACCTATAAGCCTATGAACATTTACTGAGTTTGCACACGCTCACTCTCTCTGATATCTTTCTCTGTACTTCATAGCCTATCTCCATCCACCTCTGACATTGTCTCCTCCATATATCATACAATGTATATATGTATACACACACACCTACATAGAGAAGAGGGGAAGAAACCCCAAAAGATCCCAAATGACAGTGAAAATAAAGCCCTACAAAAGAAATGGGATGGAATAGGACTGAACCTGCAATTCTATTGGTCCCAGATGAGGAAATTCCCTCCACCAAGGCAGATCAGCAACTCTTCTTCAATTTACAGTCTAATCAAGTTGCCTGGAGGCACTAACAGGTTCAGTGACTTTTCCAAGGTCACCAAGTTTAGGCAAGAATCAGGGGTCTCTCCAACCCCAAAACCAAGACACCAAGTCTCCTCAGACCCAGATGGAGGCAAACCAGGACCCCGAGCCTGAGAGCCCCAGAAATAACAGTGCCCCCCAGATCAGCAACCCTACTTCTCATTTGACCTCTCCAGCCATTGACCAGGGAATAAACACTTGTGGAAAGTGGACCTAAAGAACTGCCTCCTCAAGGACCTAGAAGACCTAGAAAAGAGTGTTCTCATCTCCCATATCCCTGGCACTGTAAAATGGCTAAGCATTATCCCATCCCCCAAATCCCTGGCACCATAAAATGGCTCAGCATTAGAAATGAAGGTGGTTTTATTGGTGGAAATAACATTTTTAAAAGGTACGTTCCCATCTGCTTTGCCGCTGCACTCCAAGGACCACAGTGCCTTCCCATCTTATCTGCTACTGACACCTCTCAGATGTCTTGTCTCTCCTTGGGAGAATGTGAACTCCTTGACAGCAGGTATGGTCTTGCTAGCCTACTTTTACTGCCATTTCTTTGCACATAGTAAGCACCTTTCAGGGCTTTCTTGGCAGAGATACTGGAGTGGTTTGCCATTTCCTTCTCCTGCTCATTTTACAGATGAGGAAACTGAGGCAAATAGCATTAAGTGACTCACCCAAGGTCACACAGCTAGGAAATGTGTGAGGCTAGATTTGAACTCAGTACTTTCTAACTTTGGGCCCAGCAGTTTATCCACTATGTCACCTAGTTGCCCTGCAGTAAGCACCTAATGGATGCTTTTTCATTCATTCATTCACCAGCCACGAAGTGATACAACAAGACTAATGTGGAAATATGTTTCACATGATTGTATATGTATAACCTATATCAGATTGTTTGTTGTCTTGGGGAGGGGAGAGGGAGAAAAATTTGGAACTCAAAATCTTACAAAAATGAATATTGAAAACTATCTTTACATGTAATTGGAAAATAAAATAAAATACTATTAAGTGCAAAAAAAAAAGAAAGTAGAAGTGATAGGTCTAAAGCTAACAAATCAAAAAGAAAAATAACTAAGGACTAGAAGAGACTAAATAGTTTAAAGACGGAGGTCTATGGAGATATCACTGCACAAGTGCTCTGAAGGCAGCTTTGGTCCCAGCACCCCCAGACTCCGGCAGTAGGGACGCAGTACAGAGATATAAAGTTCTCAAAGGCAAGACTCTTCCTCGTCCTATCCTTAGGCTCCAAGGAGAGCTCTCCATTGGTTTTCTACAGTACTAAAACTGTTGTCTGTTCCCAACCAGTGTGGCCCATTCCAACGTGGCCACCTCATACATCCTGCCCTCGCTCCACAGCTAGGAACCAAGTGCCTCAGGAGGTGCTGGGATAGCTGTTAATCCTCCTTAAATTAATTCTTTGAATTAGTTTCATTTGAAAATGTAATTGGAGTGTCACAGCCAATCCAAAGCCACCCTCACAAAATACACCAGGCCCTTCCCATTAATAAACACAAGGAGGCCTTCCATCCAAATAGCTGATGCCAGCAACAACTAATAAGCCCATTACCAGGAGTCATTACAACTCTTAAGGGACCTGAAGAGTATTTCTGAAGGGGCTGAGGGAATGGACTCGATGTGCTTTTCAAATTGATGTTGTGTCTTGAGTCCAGTCAAAACCACCATACACTGGGCCTCAGGAAGAGGGAAGGGATGTCCAGGTCAAGAAAACAAGAAGAGCAAAAGGAATTCTGTTCTACCCAAGGGCATGGAATAAATCTTCCTAAAACCCTGGCTTCACATGTCCATTTCTGCTTGGACTGTGATTGTGCTATTCTCCTGGCCTAGAATACCATCTATTTCTCTACCTGTCTAAGGCCTACACAGACTCCAGGGCCTAATTCAGGTCCTACATCTGGCCTGAAGCCTCCTCAGGTCTTTCTCTCCTCTGAATTCCTCCTGTTCCATCATCTGTACCATTTCCTTGGTACAGGTGTCTCTAAGTGTGGCCTGACATATTAGGCACTATGTAAACATTAATACATTATCTATTTTTTTTTCCTCCCATGCTTAAGAGAATGAACTCACTTGGGATCCAGCCTTGAGAAATGAATGGAGGGGTTTCTGTGGCAAGCTGTTACGTGACCCTAAGATGTTCTCACTGGTTAGCAGCGGGCAGTGGACAGGTGGACATCTCCTTTCCCATCCTGTGAGGAACCATGCGCTAGCCCACCATGGCCTCAGGAGCCCAGCTCACCTCCGTGGATCTTGAAATCCTCAAGGGGTACCGAGCTGGCCACATTGCCAATGTGCACCAGCATGTCCTCAGGGATGCCCGTGGAAGGGCACGTCATGCTCTTAGGTTGTCCATCCACATTGAAAAAGCCTGAAACAGATAAAACCCACAGCTGATCAGAGGTGATCTGGAGAATACAGAGAAGAAAATAAGAGGAGAAAAACCTACTTGAGCAGCAAGACCCCTGGAAATTCAGTTTCTCTGGAGTTTGGAGGCCCTAAGTACATCCCCAATACTTTTCAGGGTATTGTTGTCAGAGTTGTGACTTCTCTGGTCATTTCCTTAACCTGGCATTGAAGACCTTCCATATTTGAGCCTGTCTCATCTTCTCCTACTCTACTCCCTACCATAAACATTCTGTCCTAATCACATAGGCCTAACTGGCCCCTGAACATACTTTTGTTTTTTAAAATAATAATAATAATAATAATAATAACTGACACTAATATAGCCCTTTAAGGTTTACAATGCACATTAGATACATTATCTCATCTGATCCTCCCAGCAGTCCTGGGAGATAAGTGCTATTATTATCACCCTCATTTAACAGAGAAGGAAACTGAGGCTGATGGAGACGGATGTGCACAATGTTACACAACTAGTAAAGCATCTGGATTTAAACTTGGCCCTGACTCCAGGTCCAGCATTTTATGCACCATGAAAGCTGGCTGCCTCTAAACGTGCCCCAGAGATCACTGAGACACCACCCCCACTGTAGCCACTCTGAAGCCACCCCCTTTACCAGGCCATGGGGAATCCAGCCAGTGTTTAATATGCAGAATCTTCTCATCCTTGGACCTGGTATAAGCTTCTTCACAAATCCTATCGTACTTGGCGACTTCTTCCTATAGCAAAGATGAACATGCTCAGTGAAGACAAAGAAGGCTCGCACCCATTCCCCACAAAGACCCCAATTCCCCAGGGCCTCTGTCAGCCAGGAAACCTTCATTCTTGCCTCCCTGGGGACCCTTCTGGCTGCACACAGGGCTGGCCAAGAGCCTCAGGGGAATGTAGGACAGAAAGCAAGGCACCGTATGAGTGAGCCATGTTCTGTGGGCCACACAGCGTGCAGGCCCACTGGAACAGTGTGGCGCTAGTCTTCAAATGGTCCCTGCCTTTTTCTCCCACTCGGAGGATGTTCAAAGCACACTCCAGACTATTAACTAATTGAGCGTCCCCCAATCCCTTGTGAAATGGGAAAGGCGGAAAGGAGAGTCTGCAAATTATGAGTCTTGCCCAAGCTCACACGGTGAGCTGGAAATTCTAGGCCACATCTGATTCCTGGTGCCCCGGAACAATTCAATTTAATTTAACAAGCATTTATTAAGCACTTATTATGTGCCAGGCTCATGTGCTAAAGAAAGAGTCCTTACTCTTAAGGAATTTCTCCTGAGGGGAATATATCATGTACACAGATAAGATACAAAGGGTTTAGAGAACTCCCAAGTGAGGAAATTCTCTTTACCAATGCAGATCGCCACCTTCTCTGCCACTCATAGTCTTGGAGATTGTCCAGAGCAGAGGCTAAGTGACTTACTCATAGTCCCAGAGCCGGGGGCCTTTTTCTCCCAGTCGTCTCTCACCCCCTGGATTCCTAACCCCAGAATCTCCCCACCCTCCTCAGCCCACCTCAAACTCCTGCAGGGTGACAGTGCCCTCCGAGATCAGCTTGTCTGCATACTTCTTCAAGACTGTCGTCTGCTTGTGAATCTGCTTGTACATCAGTGGCTGCGTGAACATGGGCTCATCGACCTCATTGTGCCCACGCCGGCGGTACCCCACCTGTGGGGGAGGCTCGGTAAGGTAGGTGTCGCACCGCATTCACCAGCCAGCTCAGAAGACACATTCTGAGAGGCATACCCTAACCCCAAACACCATCCCTAGACCGCCACTGTAAACCCAAGGCAGTACTCCCCCATCCCACACAAGGATGCATGTGGATATCCTTCATAGTATATATTTATATACTATGTTACATATAGGATATATAATATTATACAGTATACCATTTAATTATAACATGATATATTAATATAATTATACATTTAGAGAATACAATACATAACATATGTAACAAATATATTATGTTATATATGTTACATACATTTTATTTCTACATAGTCAGTTTACAATTCACAGGGCACAAGAGGAATCAGACAAGCTCTGTTTGCTTGGGAGAATGACAGTCTAATTACCTCTTGCCTCTCTGTATAATCTAATTTCCTTGAAGGCTCAGTTCAAGCAGTACCATCTACTATATAAGGCCTGTCTTATGTCCCTCCCCTCTCCCCCATACTCCCATTTGGTAGGAGAGATAGCTCAGTGGCACCAATAGCTGAGAGATCTTCTTTTTTCTAAGGCTAGGGCTCCGAGTGCAAATTATCTGCCTCAGATACTTACTAGCTGTGTGACCTTGGACAAATCACATAGCCTCTTCTGCCTTAGTTTCCTCATCTGTAAAATGAGGATGTTGGACTCAATGTCTTCTGAGGTCCCTCCCAACTCTAATTCTATGATGTTGAGGCTTCAGAGCCATGTTCTTTCCACTCTACGTTGCTGTCTTCCTATATCCCTCATCAGGGGAAGCCTCATCAGAGAGGGAGGCTTCCTCTACGCCAACTCCACCAACCATCCCAAAAACATTCTCTCTCCCTCTCTCTCTCTCTCTCTCTCTCTCTCTCTGCCCAACCTCTCATCTGGCTCTCACCAGGTCTACGACAACATCCTTGTTATAGGTGTTTCTCCACTCGGCAGCCACGTTGCAGACGTGCATCACGGCCTCAGGGTCATCCGCATTCACATGGAAGATGGGCGCATTGACCACACGAGCCACATCTGTGGGGTAGGGGGAGGAGCGGGCCATTCGGGGATCTGTAGTAAATCCGATCTGGAGACAGGAGACAATGATGAAGCTTTCTCTCCAAGAGGTTTATCTGGAGAACCAAGCACCCCCCACACAAAGACACAGTCTAGGCCAAGTGTTGTTAGATGGGCAGTCTAGAGGGTGGCTGTACCTGGTAGATTGAATGGAGATGCTGGGTATCCCATAGCCAACCAACTGTCATGCCCAGTGAGCTGACCAGTCCCAGCAAGCCAACTCTACCTAGACAGAAGGCCTGCACTGGAACATGCAGGCTATCCTAACTGACTCCATCCAGTGGGATTTGGGGTACCTGGAACCATAGAATGTTTGAGCTGGTATAGGCCCTAGAGGTCATCTAGTCCCATCTTCTCATTTTATAGTTGGGAACTCTGAGGTTCAGAGAAGGTCAGTTGGCCTCCTTATAGTCACCCAGCTAGTTAGTGAGAAAGCTGGAACTCAAATCTAGGTCTCAACGTCTAGTTTACTCTTTCCACTAAAACCTTAAGGTATCTATAGATTGTGGGCAGACTACACCTAACAAGTCAATTCCAGCTAGTTGGCCTCCTATATATAGTGGATTAGACTGTCTTCAGATGCTGGTTGGGTCAACCATGACTTTTGTTTTATTTTTCAACTGTGAATCTTAAACATTGGAGGTCAGAAACACCATCACCCAAATGACAACCGGAAAAAAAAATTTGGAGCTCAGACTACCAGTCCTTTATCTGACACCAGTTTCCTGTGTGATATTGTTCAAGACTCCCTTAACCTGTTCTGTGTATCTATTTCCCCAATGGAAAAATTGTGCAGATGGCCCAAGTACCTCTCTAGGTTTTCAAGGATGGGTCTTGGGGTAAACGAAAGACTGCCATGCCGGTCAGCTCTGGGACCGTCTGTTTTGCTTCCCCAACCTCCACCTCACCTCACCTGGTTGTTGACCACGACATGGATGGTGCCGTTGGTGGTATAGGATGGCAGGTCACTGAGATGGAAAGTCTCATATACAACACCCTGCCCCGCAAAGGCTGCATCTCCATGGACCAAAATGGACATGACCTTAGTGGAAGAGAAATCTTTGCTAGACAGATATGATTGAATCTCCTTCCATTCTGGCTCTAACCCCTGGCCCCTCTCTAGGCCTCAGACACTGACCCCATTTGACAGCTGTTTGAGCTACACACATTTCATGCAGTTTGGTATGTATCTTAAGCATCTATCCTCATCAGATTGGGGAAGGAGGTAAGGTGTGGGGACATGAGGGTTTCCAAGAGGGCTGAAGTTCCATCTTCTCCATCAAAACTCCTTTTGGTTCTTACTTACTTCCCCCATACCTATTTCCTCTCCCCCTCCATAATCCAGGAAACATGGCTCCACCAGTTTCTGCTCTAAATACCCTTTACCTTCTTGCCCTCTGTATCTCCCCGATAGAATTGTTCAGCTTTTGTCTTCCCTTGTACCACAGGGTCCACAGCCTCCAGATGGGAGGGGTTGGCCACCAAAGACAGTGCAATGTTCCTGTTTGTAACGCGGTTGATCCTCTCATGGTACATGCCTAAGTGATACTTGACATCCCCAGAGCCCTGGAAACCACAGAACATAGCAGTGAGCTTCCCCTGGCAGGTATATGGGATCAGGCATATAGGATCATGGTAGGTCAGTTTTACTCTTGAGCCTTCATAATCTCACTGTCCTCACTGGAAACACCATTTTTTGCTACAATGCTTTTCCCAGTGGAAACATGGTACCCTGTCACTGTCCCATATAGGCTAAAACTAGAACAATAACAAAGAAGTAGCTACCACCGCTGCCTGCATCAAGGATCATGGGCAAATTTATGAAACCTCATCTACTTGTCTTTCCCCGTTGGAGATGTCTCTCTTAGACAGAAAGCTCCCTGAGGCAGGGCCCCTTGGTCTAAGTCTGTACATGATGCCCAGAGAGCACTGATCCAGGTCACAAGGACCACAAAGGGAACAGTTCTAATCAGTTCCCACTATTTTATTAAGCAGATTCTTGTTTGGAAGTTTCCTAAACATTGGGGTTAAGGAAGTAGCCCCTAGGCAGAGAATACTGCCCCCAACCTCGTCCAAATCAATATCACTCTCCACTTCCCAAGGAAGGTCTGGAAAAGTAACTGGGGAGCGAAGCATATGTCTCTCCCCTGCCCCATGCCACCATCAACCACCAACCTCATCTGCTGCCTCCAACTTTGAGTCAAACTGGCAGAAAATCTGTTCGAGCTCTTTGCGGATCACGTTGGCCAAGACGTTAAGTCGGCCCCTGGGGACAGAAGATTCTCTTGTGGGAAACTCCCAACAATCTGACGTTACAAAAGGGTGTCAGTTCAGGAGGGCAGGATGGTAGGCTCTCAAAACAAAATCCCAATGTGATGACAAACAGCGTGGTAGAAAGAACCCTGGATTTCTAAGTCAGGGGACTGGGTTCAAATTCTGAATCTGCCATTCTTTACCTGTGTTTTCTTGGGCAAGTCACTTTATATCTCAACCTCAGTTTCCTCATCTGGAAAATGAAGACAATGGACTGGACCAGGGGATCTTAACCTTTTTTGTGTTATAGACCCCCTTTGGCAGCTAGATGATACAGTCAGTCAACTAGCTTTTATTAAGTGCCTACTATACACCAGGCAGTGATGTAGCACCTACTCTGTGCCAAGATCAGTGAACTCGGAATCAGGAAGACTTGAGTTCAAATACTGCCTCCTACTCTTACTAGCTGTGTGACCCTGGGCAAGTCTTCATTTAGCCTCTGTTTCCTCATTTGTAAAACAGGAATAATAACAATACTATCTCACAGGACTAAATGAGATATGTAAATGAGATAACATATCTATCTATGTGTATATATATATATATGTATTACATATACACACACACACACAAACACACACACACACACACATAGCATTTTCAAACTTTAAAGTGCTACCACACGTCAACAAGCATTTATTAGGAACCTACTATGTGCCAGGCACTGTGCTAAGCACTAGAGATGCAAAGAAAAGGCAAAAAACAACAAAAAACAAACAAACCCAAAACTATGGTCTCTGCCCTCAAGGAGCTCCCAATCTAATGAAGAAGCTCACAATGCTAGCCATTGTTATTGGTACTCTGATGAAGCCTACAAACTGCTGTTCAGAATAATGTTTGGTACCTATTTAATTGGAAGAAAAGCTAAAGTTCAGTTAGGGGCTGGTGAAAATAAAGACATGATCTTTTTTTTCCTGTCTGAAATCTACCCACAGAAGCCTTGAGGGACTGTGGATCCCAGGTAAAGGACCCCTGAACTAGATGATCTCTAAGGTTCCTTCTATCTCTAAATCTATGAGCTTAGAAAGAAGTGAGAGGGGACGTGTCAAGAAATACTAATGTGGCTTTATTTTTAGCTTCCGCATTCCCCCAGTGCCCAGTAATGTGCCTGACACATGGTGAAGACTGGATAAATTATCATTGATTGATTGATTGATTTTAAAACAGAAGCAAGGACATATAAACAAAAGATGAATATTTTATATTCTCTGAGTGGCATATTCCTGTAAAAACAGGGTCAGGAAGGTTAAAGCTAAGAATGAGCTAAGGCTTTTGAAAGATGCTAACGGAAATAAATAAAAAGAACATTTTCTTTTCCACTCTCTTGGTGCCAAAAGAACAAGGAAGAAGCAGGTAGAGGTTGGGGTAGATGAAATAATGATGATTGATGACAGGGAGAAAGTCAAGCTACTCAATTTCCATTAACTCCTGTGTTTGAGGAGAATGACTGAAAAAGATATAACCAAAAGGGTTAAAAAACTGAAACCTAAGATAAATGTAGACACAGTAATAAAGTGTCTGTGGGCCTTCAGTGTGTTCAGGTCATCTGCCCCTGATTAAATTATATTGAAGGAAATGGGGGGGAAAAAACTTCTATATGTGATGGCTGATTTTTGTCTTTACTGGGTATTTAAAGAATCATGGAGATAAGAAATATCACAGGGCTTAAGAATGACAAAATCTGTCCTTCTATTTTTTTTTATGGGGAAAAGGTAGAATCCATGAACTGATAAATTTGACAATGATCCCTGGCAAAAAAAATTAAAATGAATTATTAAAAGAATGATTAGAAAAGGAAGTGATCACTAAAAGTCAGCAAGGAACTAGGTCTGTATCCCAAAGAGATCCAAAAAAAAAAAAAATGGAAAAGGACCTCTTTGTACAAAAGTATTTATAGCAGCTCTTTTTGTGGTGGCAAAGAACCAGAAATTGAGGCGTGTCCATCAATTGGGGAATGATTGAATAAATGGTAAATGAATGGAATGGAATACTATCGTGCTATAAGAAATGATAAGCAGGAGGATTTCGAAAAATCCTGGAAAGACTTACATGAACTGATGATGAGTGAAATGAGCAGAACCAGGAGAATATTGTATACAGTAACAGCAACATTGTAGGATGACCAACTATGAATGACTTAGCTATTCTCAGAGATAAAATTATCCAAGACAATCCCAAAGGACTCACCATGAAAAATGCTATCCACATCCAGAGAAAGAACTGATGGAGTCTGTCTGCAGATCAAAGCATACTATTTTTAACTTTATTTTTTCATGGTTTTTTTTCTTTTGATGTGTTTCTTCTTTCACAACATGACTAATATGGAAAGATGTTTGATATGATTGGACATATATAACCTATATCAAATTGTTTACTGTGTTAGAGAAGGGGAAGGGAAGGAAGGAGGGAAAAAACTGGGAACTCAAATTTTTTTAAATGAATTAAATGAATTAAAAATTGTCTTTACGTGTAAGTGGAAAAAATAAAGTAATATTAAAAATAAAAGGCAGTGTGGGGTCATTAAGGATAAATGATGCTATTCTAGACTTATCTTTGTAACTTTTATGAAACTAGTAAGTTACTTGATGGTAAATCAAGGAAATGCCACAAACAAAGCATATTTGCATTTCAGCAAAGCACAAACCAAAGTCTTTTATAATATTCTTATGGATGAGATGGAGAAGTATGTCCTAGATGATAATATAGTGAGAAGGATTCTGAACTGGCTGAATGATCAGATATTAAGGGCACTGATTAATGAATCAATATTAATGGGGAGAGAGGTGGGGAGTAGAGAGCTGCAAGGCATTATCCATTAAATTTATTGGTGACATGATACTGAGAGGGAAAACTAATACAATAAATGACCAAATCAGGGTTCAAAAATGATGTCCTTAGGTTGGAATGATGGGTTGAATCTAATAAGATGAAATGGAATAAGGATAAGTGTAAAGTCCTGAACTTAAGGGAAGGGTTAAAAAAAACCCAAATGTGTAGGAGAGGATGGAGAAGGTGAAACGTGAGGGAGATTCATGAGAAAAGACCCAGGGGTATTAGTATATACACTCCAAGCACAATATGAGCAACAGTACCTTGGCAGCTAAAAAGCTAATGAAATTTTAGGATTTTTTAATAGATATGTGAAAAGCAGCTTGATGTAGTTGAGAGAGAACCAGCCTCAAAAGCCAGAAAGAGCTGGGCACAAGACCTGCCTGTGACACATACTGCCTGTGTGAGCCTGGGCAAGTCATTTTTTCTCTAGCCACTGCTGCCCATAAAACTTGTGAATGCACTTGAACCTGATTAAAATGTAATTTTAAAATGCAATTTTAAATGTTTAACAAAATAAATAAAAATACAATAAAACATATATAATGTTAATTTGTGGTTTTCTAAATCAGTATGGCAGCTAAGTGGTTCAGTGGATAGATCTTCAGGCCTGGAGTTGGAAAGATTCCTCTTCCTGAGTTCAAATCTGGCCTCAGACACTTATTAGCTGTGTGATCCTGGGCAAGTCATTTAACCCTGTTTGCGTCAGTTTCCTCATCTATAAAATGAACTGGAGAAGGAAATGGCAAAACCACTTCTTTGCCAAGAAAACCCCAAATGGGGTCATAGAGTCAGACACGACTGAAAATGACTGAAAAAAATCACAACAAAAAAGTCAATACGTGGCCAGCAGGCATCTGTTTCTATTTGAGTTTGATACCATTGCTCTAGGGGGCTCTGGAAGACCAGATGTTTTAATGGCTTACCTGCCTTGATAGGGTGAGTTCTCTCAACTGGGGAGTATCCTGTACCAGTGAAATCACCCGCCGGTCCAGTCCATATCCCCCATCGCTATCAGTAGATACATGGCATCCAGAATACAGGAGGCAATTGTCCTTCTATCCTCTGCCCCAGTCAGATAATTTCACAAGTTTTGTTTTCTATTCTGAGTCCCACATTTTGGGACAGGCATTGAAAAGCTATGGCTCATCGAAAAAGGGAACAAGATAATGCAGGGATTTAAAACCCTGTTCATAAGATAGGTTATGGAGAAGGGAAAAAAAGAAAACCAACTAGGCACGTTTATAACTTGGAGAAGGGAAGGCTAGAAAGGGCAAAGATCTTCAAGTATTTGAACTGTTGTCATGGGAGAGAGATTGTAACTTGTATGGATGGTTCTAGAAAGGAAAACTAGGGCCAAAGAGTGGAAATTATAGCAAGATATTTTGACTCAGCATAAAGATCAAAAGAATAAAGATTGAGAGTTTGAAGAGACCTTGATGTTATCCAGTCTAATCTACAGATATAGAAACCAAGGCCTCAGAGAGGTTAAGTAACTCGCCTGAGGTCACATAGTCAGCATATATATCAGAGGCAGAACTTTGAGCCCAGGTCTTCCTGGCTACAAGACTGACTCTCTACTCACTATTCCATTCTGCCTCTCACATATCTACTAAAGAGTGGAGCCTGGATTTGAACCTATGTCCTCTGAATCCAAATCTAGTACTCTTTTACACTATAACACAAATTTATTAACAATGCCCCCAAATGGAATGGATTCCTTGTGAGATATTGAGTCTTCCATCAGTGAAATGGGCTTCATTGTGAGATAGCAAATTCTCCATCACTGGAGTTTACAGGAGCAGAAGTATCTGACCTCTTGCTAGAGATGCTGTTGAAGGTATTCATGTGATGGTTAAGGGGAAGGCGAGATGATTCTGAAGTCCCTCCCAACTTTGAAAGTCTAGACATCTTCTCTGTTGACGATGGTGGATGAGGAATGGATACACATGGGGACAAATGGATGGACGGACAAATGAAGGAGAGGAAGGAGCCTCTAGAGTAAAGTTCTAAAGATATTAGTATGACAAGAATTTTCAATTTACTCCCACCAACCTCTCTGCCTCTCTCCTCATTCTCCCCAACAGTAAGTAAAGCCCCAGATGACAACTAGGCATGGCCCAGGATGTGGTGAGGAAAATTCTGTAACAACTGTGCAACTCTGGGCTGGTTCATTTTTTTTTAAAGTATTTGTAAGGTTGGGCTCATCCTTCATCTCAGAATAGTAAAAGGATCTGCCCAAGGACCTAGAGGGCATAGAAAGGCTAAAGGTTCACTCAATGGCACTAGCTGTAGACCCTAGACATAACCCAAGAGCTAGACATGCTGGTACTGGATCTGCCTGAGAGAAAAGGGAATCCGGTCCTACCCAAAGAGTTTCACTAGCCCCCTTAAACCCCGTCACTCCCACAAACAGTTCCTTTCTCCCCAGCTCCCACCTGTGAGGCATTCCCAGAATCACGTTCTCAATCCCCATCTCGCTTGACTTGTCGATGATCGTCTTGAGGGCAGGAATCATGACCTCGCAACCCTCCAAGCCGAACCGCTTCTCTGAGGACCACTTCCGGGCCAGGAAGTCCTCAAATCTGCCATAGGGAGAGGGGAAGAGGAGGGTCAGTATCTTCAAGAGACGCTAGCAGGCACACTCATGGGAGTCCACAGGAGTGGACCCAACCAACACACAACTGTGTCGAGGAGAAGCAGATCTTTTGACAAAATGTTAGATTTAAGTCGAACGTAGCTTATTCATATTGGGGAAAGAGATAGATAGTCTTGCACTATACCAGAGAGGGGTCTTAATATTTTTTGTGTCGTGAAGCCTTCTGACCATCTCGTAAAATTTATGGACCTCTTCCCAGAACAGTGTTTTTAAATATATAAAATAAAATGCACAGGATGACAAAGAAAATCAATTATACTGAAATAAAGTCATCAAAACGTTTTTTAAAATAAGCTCAGGCACCAGCCCTACGAGCCAATGAACCTAAGATCCAAAGTCAATCTGCCTCATCTCAGGAGATATGGGGAGAAGCCAATGGCTGCCTAGCTCATTTGTCTTTGTCCAAGAGGTGGGAGGAGCAAAAGTTTGGAGTAGTCAGCCCAATATTCTCTCTCTGTGGAGAAGAAGAAGGTGCCAACAGTAAGCAGGACCCTCAATAAAACCAACATGGAGAACCTAGGGTATAAGGAAGGGCTGTAGGTTCTGCCATTTAGCAGCATCAGATGGCACCAGTCTTAGCCCCTAAATACACCCAGGTGTGGGGCACGCCGGGACCGGGCCCACCAAAGAGGAAAGGGAATTTGTGGTTCTACCAAATGGCCTCACTAGTCCCCTAAACCCAACCCCCACCAAAAACAACCCCTTCTCTCCCCCAGCTCCCACCTGTGTAGCAACAGGTATACTTATGTAGTCACCTCTGCTCAATTAAACAAAGTTCATTTGAAAAATAATGAGTGGCGGGTGGGGGGAGCTGGTGTTCTCTGCTACTCCCTTAGAGAGTGGGGATTTGGTCTGAGTCCGTGTTCCTGCCATTTGGGATCTAACGCGGGGCAAACTGCCTCAATAGCCAATATTTAGCTTTCTGACATTCTTGCCTTATTTCCAATCCCAAATGCTCCTCTCATCCCAAGACTACTCTGTTCCATGAACATATCTACCTGGCTCAGTTCAGAAATAACATCAGGGATAAATAATACCTTTCCAAGCCACCAAAGAAAAGTCTGTCCCAGTGGAATTTCTGCAGGGCCTTCTCTCAAGTCAGAAACAGAATACTGTTCTGAATCTTGCTTTTAACCTACTCATTGTTGGGTTTCCAACTGGGCAGCCCAGGCCTTCCCTCTGCACACCAGTAGTGGACAGGATGGTGCTTAATTCCCCTCACTGAGAGAGCCAAATCCAAAATGGTCCCAGGAAGCAGGAGGTTTAAATGCTCCCAGAGCCCCCTCTGACTCCTGAAACCACACCTGGTGGACCGCACCAGCCGGGCCAACAACGTCCTCTTCTCCTCGTTGGTGAATTTCATCACTCCAGGAGTCTCAAACTTCCTCCGGATCCACTGACACTGTTCCACGTCATTAATGAACATGAACTCCAGGCCGATGTGCTGGCAGTAAGTGTTCTGGAGAGGAAGAGAGGGGCCCAGGGAAATTCCACAAGTCTGGCAAGTCACAACCTCATTCTTTTCATACAGAGAACCAAGGGAAGAGGGAAATGGGAACAAACCTTCGGGAGGCCAGGACAGAACCTGGCAAAGTCACGGCTGACTGACACATTCTCAAAAAGACGCTATCAGAATTTCATTTTTCTATCAATTTCACTTTGGACCTTGAGACAGCACATTACTTGCTAATTAATGACCAGGGAGCTATCTAACCACTTGACCTTCAAGTGGAGAAGGAATAAGGCTCAAAGACCATGCTGTGTAGCCTTTTAGGAGAGACTCAATCCAACCCACTTCTTCTGAAGATTGTCCTTCCTTTAAAAAACATAAACAACACCCAAACCATGCTTCTTTCCCTTCACATATCCCATCCCTTAGAGTATCCCTCTCTCATTGTCTTTCTGGAAGCTAAAATCTACATATTCCTCAGGATTGAGACCTTTGGTATGATTTGCTCACCTCCAAGCGCTTGATAATCTCTCTCAGGGACAGGGTGCTCTCTGTGCCCCCAATGAAGGTGGTTGTGGGCAAACGGAAAACCTTGTCCAGGTCAGATTCATGGAGATTATAGAAGGCTGATGGCATGAGAGTATACAAAAGAAAAAACATCAGAAACTCATCAAAGAGACTGGCATGGTGAGGGGCTGCATTGAAATGACCGTGAGCAGAGAGCAAGAGGAAGCAGGGTATACAATGGCACTCTAACAACATCCAATCAGAGTGGCTCTCAACCACTGTACCATGAACAAGAAGGAGAAGCCCAAGTCCCTTTAAGAGCAAGTAGTGACGTCTAATGAGAACACCACTGGTCATGGGGCTTAGGTCCCTGATTATAGCCCAGTGTTACTACTACGTGACTGGGGGTGATTCCCTTAGCTTCTCTGGTCTTATTTTCTCCCTTTGTAAAATGCGTAGATTTGTCTCTGCCCCTTCCTCTCAGGAACACTGTATGAATAAAAGAGATGAAAGATGGAGAAGTGTTGGAGAGAAAGACTATTAAGAGAGAAGAGGTTATGATATGATAGTGCAAGATTCAAAAAGGTCAAGCTAGAACATAGTCAGAATCCTTTCATTCTTCACAGAGTACATATTACGCTGAACCACCACTGTCCTGTTAGTCTAAAGAAGACCCTATATCTACGTGGTATTTCTAGAAGAGAGTGACTATAGGGAACTGGTGGGGTAGACAGCAAGAACTTCAGTCATTAATCCACGCCCACATCAGATGCAGTGTCTCTGAGGTGAGCAGAAGGCTGAGGATGGGGACACAGTTTGAATGTCCATTCTTTTTTGGCTCCTGAGTGACTGACGTCAGCAAATGAAGTCCCACCTTGGGCAGGACGCCACCATTCTTGATCTCCCTCAATGCCAGTGCCTTCCCTCAGTTCATTATCTCCAATTTACCCCATTTAACTTGTTTGTACAGAGTTATTTATATATGGTCTCCCCTGTACGGCCGTGAGCTCCTTGAGTGCAGGAAATGGGTTTCGCCTTTTCTTAGAATGCCCAGAGTTTAGCATAGTGCCTGGAAAATAGTGGGCACTTGATAAATGCTAGTTGATTGACTGGCAATGATGGCAAAAAAGGAAGGAAGACTTCCACAGGCTGATGATGACCACCCCTGACCCAGAGCATACCAACCCCCCACTAGTGCCTGGGCCCTTCTTTCAGGAGGTGGCTGCTGCTTCTCACCCAGCTTATCGATGGTGGTGATTAAATCCGAAGGTACAAACGAGTCCAGGTCAGCATCCAGAATTCCAAGGGGATCCAGTTGGGCCACATGGTGACCCCGGATCTGTTGGGGGAGAAGGTTACAAGTGAGCAGTGGAGGATATAGCCAGACAGTCTCACACCTCTGAAAACAGGGGGCACAGAATTCCCTCCACTTAACACCCAACAGAGAGGTGACACTATTTATTCATGCAGGCATCACAGAAATACCATTCTTAAGCTTACGGAGCCAGTGATCCCAGCAATGCCTATTAAGGCCTCATATTTTCCACCGCGCAGCAGTCTCCCACAAAGTAGGCCTAAAATGACTTAAAAGTTTAAAAAGATATATATATATATATATATATATATATATACACATACACACACACACATATATATACACGTATGTATATATTTATATATGGATGGATTATATATAGGTATATATCATATTATATATAGATATAAATATATAGATATATATAGATTTATATAAATATAGATAGATAGCATTAGATATATACAGATTTATATGAATAAATATGGTAAATATTACCACTACCCCAAAATCCCTCCCTGTATCCTAATCTTGTTGGCAGGTTTCAAATCCCCAAATATGTGATTCTATCACGTATCAGCATATGAAATATATAACCGTGTGTGTGTGTGTGTGCATTTAATGTATATATACATGTATATATATGATATTTTATAGTTTTTATGTTTCTTGTTCTTTATTTTAAAAGCCAAAGAAGACTTTCTTTTAAAAAGGAAAACATAAATATAACCACAATTAAGTTAAGTTGCTTTTTACTTGCATGGAGCATCAGAATGATTATGTCTATAAACTGATGACCCTCAAATGAAGAAATGCCAAGGTATTGGCCATAAAATTAAAACCAACTCCTCCACACAGCTGTCAAAATCAGCTTTCTAAATCACAGACCTGACCATGTCATCCCCCTCCTCAAAATCCAGCAGTGGTTTCACCAGTGTGCCTGTGGGTACCAGAATAAAACACAAATTCCTAAAGCCTTTCACTATCTGGCTCCAATCTCTCTTCCTAGACTTATTCCTCTTCACACACTCCACATTCCAGCCAAATAGGTCAGGAACGCATCATTCCATTGCCTATCTCAGTTCCTTCTAAAAGGCTGTCCACTTCAACTCCAGACTTGACTTGTGGGATGACAGATTTATAGCTGGGAAGGATCTTAGAGCCATCTTTCCTCATTTTACAGATGAGGAAACTGAGGCCCAGATAGGTTACTTGACTTGCAGGGGGGAAAGGATTTGAATTCAGGTTTTCTGACTGCAAATCCCAGACTTTTGCCACTTTATCGTAGCTGTCTGGTACACACTTCTTCCTCACCTCTGCCACTTAGACGTCTTAGCTTCCTTCAAGACCAAACACTGATGGGGAGCTCTCTCTTTCCTCATACATATCTATGTACATTTTAATTCCCTCAGCAGAAGGCAAATTCTCTGAGGGTAGGGATTGTTTTTGTTTTTTTGTCTTAATTTTCCCTAGCACCTAACAAAGGGCTTTGAACGTAGTGGACATTTTAATAAGTACTTATTGAATCAAACTAAGACATGAAAACACCCTCTGGGAATCAACAATTAGAGCAACCCTCCCAATTTGTATTTGCTAATTGGATGACATTATGGCAATTTTTATGTCACCTTATCATCACCCTTCCCTCCCCCACACCAAATTACCACTCCTCCCACATGCATTTTGTCTAAGAATCCCCTTCAGGGACAAGTTTCCACGATGAAATGGTACAATCTGTCACTAATTACTAGAAAATTCAAATATGATAAAGTTCATTACCCAGTCAACCCCAGAGAGCATCTTTGCAATTAGCCATGTTTGGTCAAGACCAAGAATGCAAGAAATTATCCAGGATCTTAATCTAGATGACCACTCAGAGACTCCATAATTCAAAAATTCCAGATAAATTAGGAGGGTTAACAAAAGAACTCAATTTTACAAGAAAGGAATGACCATAGGGCTCCTTTAAAAATGCTAGTTCACCCCCACCCAAATGCATTTGCAATATTTTATTCACAAAAATCCAATTTGCACACAACTTTGCAAAAGCAACAGAGCTATTGTGGACCTATAGCCCAGATAGAGTCACATCAGAATTGTTTTCTTTCCTATAAAGAAGGGCTCTCAATATAGTCAATTCTGTAGAATGCAAGAATTTAATTCCGAGATGGCTTCCTCCAGCACCCAGCAGACTTCTAGACCATCTCCTCTCCCTATGAACCGGTCTGAGCTTCAGAAATGCAAACCAAGGCAGTACAGTACAGTGGGCATTATATGGGATGATAGAAAGGATGTTAGACTTGGGAGTCAGAAGATACAAATTTTAGGCCTAGCTCTGCAACTGCTGGTCGTGGGACCTGGGGGGAGTCACCCCCCCTCTGTGGACACCATTTTATTCATCTGTAAAATGAAAGGGTGAGCGACCAGATGATTTCCCTCCTAGCTCTAAAGTTCTGAATCTAGCTCAAAATCACGTCTCCTCACAGGCACTAGTGATGATGCTACAATAACAGATTCACTGCTTATGAAAGTCTCTCCTCAGATATTTGTAGGTAGTACAGATGTTTTGATCTGTACCACACATTTTAGAGATGAAGAAACAGCAGCTCAGAGAGTTTCAGGTGTCCATGGTCATTCAGTTAATAAGAGGCAGAAGCTACAACTCAAACCCAGGTCTTCTGCCTTCCAAGTCCAATGCCCTTCTCACTACACCACACTGTCCCTAATAGATGGTGACAATGGTTAGCTGCCAGGCAGTAGGGGATGCATAAGTTAAAGCTTGGACTTTTATCCCTCTTCCTGATTTCTCTAAAGGAAGAGGTTATGTTTCCCCCCAACAGGTCAATGGCTTTCCTGCTCTCCTCCTCCCCCTAAAGGTGTGTGTTCTCTTCCCATCTAAATGCTCTTACCTGATAGGCACGGATCAGAGATTTCACGGCCAAGTGATCCGCCACCAGCTTCTCTGTCATGGCATTGCTCTTGGCCAGTCCAGGGCCATCTTGGATAGCTGCTTTATGAGTAGTGGATGGAAACCCTTGCTGGGCATGATCTGGGGCAGCTCCCATGCTGACAGATCGAAAAAAGGCATCCCAGGACTAGAGGCAGAAATGGGGAAATGGGGTAGACAGGTGATGACAGCGATGATGATGATGATAGCATTATTAATATCAACAATAATACTAAGTAGCACTTGACAGCACTTTAAAGATAAAGTAAGGGTCCTAAGGAATAGGTAGGAAGGCAGGAGATACCCACAAGAGGGCCTACCAGAAAGTCACAATTTACTACTAGGGGTTGGGGTTGGTATAGAAGGCTTAAGAAACAGCTGGTAGCAAAAACATAAATTCCAACCTCAACCAGGATTTGCACTTCCATAACCCTGGACAGTGAAAGCCCAACTCAAAGGCTGCTTTCTCCAGAAAAACTTCTCTGATTCCTCTGACCACCTTCCCCCTTGAACCTCATATAACACTTTGTTTTATTGTTCCAATATACCTAGTATCCCAAAAATCCTAGTGTAGTTTTAGGCTATTAAAGCTTAGGGAAATAACCTTTATTTATTTACACATACATACATGTATCATAAATATATATTACATATATATTATTATAAATACACACACATAATAATTATTTATCATTTATAATATAACTTTGAAAACTTATTAATTATTATATTGTTTAAATCTAATTAGAGACTGCACTCAGAATGTTATCCTAACCCCAGTAACTCTCCAGGAATAATGAAGATGGGTGCAAAGAATTTTGGGTTCTTCCCAGGTCCTGATTCCCCCCAAAACATTCTTATCACATAATATATGTGCTTGCATATTATAAACATATACATAAGACTGACATGGTTAAACACATAACACCACACAATATACACAGGGTGTCCAAAAGGTCTTAGTGCAGCTTTAAGTTTTATTAGCTTAAGCTTTAAGCTGCACTAAGACTTTTGGGATACCTGTATTAATCATGCAACATTCTGTATTTGGTTATCTATGAATATGTCTTATTCCCTTACTAGCCTCACCTCTACGAGAATAGAAATGTTTCTCAGCTAAAATTTGTATTTTCCCAAGTATCTTGGGCACAGAGATCTGCATAGAGTAGACATTTAATAAATGTTTGTTGATTGAGTGAATGAATGAATGAATGGAGAATCCAATGAAAGAAGCTATGTAGTGTGGCCAAACTTAGAGTGCTCTAACTGGTGCTTTAAGGTTTTCAAAGTGCTTTCCTTCTGTTGTTTCATTTAAGATTCACATTGTTCCCACTGCCTACAGTGTCTTACTCTTTGCAAATGAGTTAATTCACTTTCTCCCCGCTGATTTTTGCAATGTTCCCTGGACCATCCTAGTCGAGCCCCCTGAGCTCCCTCATGTGCTGCTCAACTCACTTCATGCTGGGGAACACATGAAGTGACCCAGAAACCCTCATGGTGGGCCCTTGGAGGCACGGCATGAGGGGAATGGGAGTCACTCTGAAGTTTTCCAGACATCAGATCCCATCTCAGTCTTTCCGCAGTCACTATTTCCTAAAGCCTCTCCTCTCCAGACATCAGCCTCACTCAAGTCATTTCCCCCTGACTCAGAGCCTCTTGGGGTTCATAAACATGGAGCTAGAAGGGGCCTTGCCCCTCCAGTGACTTGCCCAAGATCACACAAATAGTGCATGCCAGGCATGGGATTTGAACCTAAGCCCTCTGAATTCAGAACCAGTGGCCTTTCCACTGTGTCAACAACCTTCAAGGTCATCCAGTCCAAACCTTGCCTGAAGTGTCAATCCCGTCCATAAAAAGGGATCCTTTGCAAGTGGTCATCTATCATCTGCTTTAAAACCTCAGGACAAGGAATTCTCTAACCCAGGGGTGGGGAACCTGTGGCCTGGAGGCCACATGTGGCCCTCTAGGTCCTCAAGTGCAGCCCTTTGAATCCAAATCCAGATTCAGTCACTTGAGAACCTAGAGGGCCACATGTGGCCTCCAGGCTACAGGTTCCCCACCCCTGCTCCTAACACCAAGGAGGAGGTCATTCCATTTTAGGACAACTCTGATTGTTAAGATGTTCTTCTGTAATATTGAGGCAAAATGAGCCTCCCTATAACTTCCACCAATTGTTCAAAGCTTGACAACCAAGGAGAATAAGTCTAAAACTTTTTCCACAGAAAGAAAGGATAACCTCCCCACTATTCCTTGATCTGGCCCAGCTTAGCAGTAGCAGAGATACTGAGAGCAAGCAACCAATTGATAAGTACTTTATTAAAGACTTATTATGTTCCAGGTACTGTGCTAGTCATTAGGTATACAAAGGCAAAAATGAAACCAGGCCCTCTAGGAGCTTATGTTCTATAGGGAGAGACATGTTACATATATAATTACATACAAGACATGCAAAATCTTTATGAGGTGGCACTCACATCTGGAGTGGTGAGGAGATGGAATCTGGGCTAAGTTTTGAAAGAAACTAGGGAGTCCAAGTATGGCAGTGAGGAGGGGTGCATTCCAGGTATGGAGATACATACAAAGGCAAAGAGGTGGGAAATGGAGAGTCATATATGGGGAAGAGCAAAAAGACCAGAACAGGAAGGAAGATAGAAGAGATCTCAGTCTAGACCTTGGAAGGTAATATCTACTGGGTGACATCTCTCTTTCTGTCTCTCTCTTTCTCCCTTTCTTCCTCTCTCTCTGTCTCTCTCTCTGTGTCTCTGTCTGTATCTGTCTCTGTCTCACACACACACACACACACACTCACACTCTCCCCTCCACTGAAACACAAACTCAATAAGTCGCCTGCTTTACCTCCCAGTATTTTCCATCTTACTAACTACAATTGTTTCCTCTGAATGGCATTTTCCTCTGAGTCATAGCTTCAACTGTAACATGGAAAGTACAACCCATGCTTTTTTTCCATCCTAGAGATGATGGAAGGAATTGATAATGATATGGAGCTAATTATGAATGATGGTTTTTCTTCTTCCTAAGATTATATCTGTTTTTAAAATAGATCACCATCACAGCTACATTTTTTCAGAATGTCATTTTGTATTTTGGGCTTTTTATTAATTCAATAAACACTTATTGGACGGCTTTTGCTCCACAATTGAAAAAAGCACTGTCCCAGCATCTTTATTTGAGGTCTCAGCCTGGAATTCTCCCTCAGATTCCAAGTTCAGACATGTTGGTGGGATGGAAAAAAATGGAATTAGAAAATCTGACATTGACACTCATGATCTTTAGGGCCTATCAGTGGTGGTCCTAGGTTAGGAGGCACTTTCATAAATCAAAGTTGACTTCATTTGGTGGTTTCTAAACCAAGAATACTTACCCCAAAACAGCAAGAGGCCACCATCAAATTATAGTAGGATTTAAAGCTGAAGAATTTGGACTTGAAAGGTCACATAATTTAGCCCCCAAGTTCTATAGATGAGGAGGTCAAGGGAGGTAAGGACAAACCCTAGGTCACACAGCTGGGATATGCAATTAATTAAAACTCTAATGACGGGGCAGCTAGGTGGCACAGTGGATAGAGCACCAGGCCTGGAGTCAGAAGGACCTGAGTTCAAATCTGACCTCAGAAACATGATACTTACTAGCTGTGTGACCCTAGGCAAGTCACTTAACCCTGATTGCCTAACCAAAAAAAAAAAGACTTCAGGCCTAAAATTGACAAAATAATGAGGCAAATATTCTGGCCTAGAGAAGCTTCCCTTAAATCACCGTATAGATCAAATACCTCCTCTGCCTACACAAAGGACAGGCTCCCAGAAAACCCTTTAACAAACCCTTTGTTGATCTAAACTGGACAGAGTTTATAGGCTTGGGACACAACAGCCTTCTTCACAAATAAAGTCAACCAAGATCCAGAGAGATCAAGCAAATCACCCAAGGTCACCCAGCAAGTCACTGGTAGAAATGGACTAGAATCCAGGCCTCACACAAGCACCCTAGTGCTAGTGCCTCTCTGAAAAGAGAGGCTTCTGCACAGGTACACTAAGACCACCACCGCCCAGCCCCTCTTCCACTTAAATCCCAACACCTCCCCTGGAGGGGAGAAAGGAAGCAGTATGCTGCCTCTCCAGAATCTTTGGGGTTCACCAACCTTGTGCACATTCTGTGGGTTTTCCAGCCATGCAAAGTACATTTCCTCCACATAGCTACTGTTGGTACTGCTTAGGAAGGCCTCAGGCGACCTAGAAGACATACTTCGCTGGCCCAGCAGTGAGACATTGAGTTTCGCCAGAAGCTGGGTGGCCTGAGGTCGAAGCCTGCCAGCCAGGACCTTCAGCTGATTCATCCTGGGAACAGAAGAAAGAACCATGAGAATTCAGCTGCCCTACCACCTAGTGGTTGACCATCCTGGCCCTGAATCGGTGACTTCAGTCAACAAATTCAGTACAAAGGAGAAAACGATGCCTGAACACAAGGAGCTAGCTAACATTCTGTTGGGAGAGACCACAAGCAGACAGACATATACATACAACAAAATATAAAACCAATAAATACAAATACACACAAAGTTGTTAAACACAGCTGGGGGAACTGGGAAAGGCCTCTTGCAGAAGGTAGAAGTTGAGCTGCGTCTTGACAGAAACCAAGGGGGCAAGGGGGAGAGCACAGAGCATTCTGAGCATGGAGACCAGAGACAGGGAACTGTGGGGGCTGTCATCAAGTGGAGAAACAGCAAACTGATCACCAAGTGTGGGGAAAGGAGTAAAGTTTAAGAAACCAAAAGGTAGGAAGGAGCCAGGTTAGGAAGAGCTTTCTTTCAAAGTCAAACAGAAGGCTTTGTATGTGATCATGGGGAAACAGGAACCACTGAAATTTAGTGAAGAGGGGAATGACATGGGCAGGTCTATGCTTTAGGAAAATCATTTTGAATTGGGAAATAGTTAAATAATTGGGAAACATTTAACTAACTATATGTATGTATGTGTATGTACATATGTGTATGCGTATATTATATATATACACATATAATTTTTAAAGGAAAATCACTTAGTGACTGAGTGTCAAAGTAGATCAATGTATGGAGAGAGCTGAGGCAGGGAGACCAATTGGAAGACTATTGCATAGTCCAGGTGAGAGGCAATGAGGACTTCAACTAAAATGGAGGCTGGGTGATTGAAGAGGAAATGTATACCAGATATGTTGTGACAGTAGAAACAAGATTTTGTACTGGATTCGACAGATGGGGTGAGTGGGAGTGAGAGATATAGGAGACACCACAGTGACCAGCCTGGGGGACTAGGAAGATGGCAGTGGCCTCGATAGTAATAGGGGAAGAAGGGAGGCAGGGAGGGGGGGAGATAATGATTTCTGTTCATTTGGGACATCTATGGGACATCCATTTTGGGGTGTCTAAAAGGCAGCTGGTGTTGTAGGACTGTGGCACAAGGGAGAGACCAAGGCAGAATCTGTGAGTTGCCTTCATAGAAATAACCATTTAACCCAAGTTGCTGCTGAGATCACCTGGGGGATGATGGCATAGAACAAAAAGAAAAGAGGACCCAGAGCAGAGCCCTGGGTTAGCCCCACAGTTAATCAGGCCATACAGGTATTTATATGACAAATCAAAGCATCAGAAATCTAGATCAGAGGCTACTGAGTTCAACCCTTTCATTTAACAAATGAGGAAACTGAGGCCTAGGGAGGTGAAGTATCATGCCAAAGGTGGTCATACAAGTAGAAAGTGTCAGAGGCGGGCTCCAAATGGCAGCTATAATTATTACGAGGGCACAGAAGCTGTCTCATTTCTCTTTGGATCTCCTCTAGCATTTAATGAGGGGCTCTGCACACAGCGGACATGATGATGATGATGACGATGATAGCTAATATTTATGTGGCACCTACTATGTGCCTACTCAGCACAGGTCTAAGAGCTTTACAACTATTATTTCAAGTTGCTGTTATTCTAGACTTTGGGGAAACACAAAAGACTTCTGAAATGTCATCTCATCCATCTTCCTTCAGACACACTTCAACCACCTCAGACAGCTGAGATCCTCTCTCACATTTTTAAGGGCTGTAAGATGACAAGAATGTATGAAATGCCCCTGGAAGCTCTTCTACTGCCTTCTATCTCCTTCCAGCTCTAAACCGATGATTCTCTGAGCCTATGAGCTACCATAAAACACTTCCCCGTCCATCTAGCCAAAATCCATCAAGAAGTAGTATGAATCTATTATTATTTCCTCTTGTTCTGTCCTTATGGGAAACAGAATCCTTCTGTCCCCTGCTACCAAAACCAATACTGCAGAGCTTGGCCAGATTATCTTTAAAAATTAAAAACAAAACAAAACAAACCCACTCTGCTAAACTGAATTGACTATCCCTCAAAGAAAACTGCACACAATCCTATTTCCATAGCAGATGCTCGGTTGATTAAGTGATCTGTAATGCTCCCAGCCACATCTTGCGCTCTCTTCGTCTCCCACTATTTAAATCCTACCCATTCTCCAAGTCTGCCTCAAGTCCTGTCTTCTCCATGAAGCACACCTTCCTTGAACACTCTATTCCATGACAATCTTTCTTTCCTTGAATTTCTAGAACATTTACTATCTGAGCCACTCATGTCTGGTCTTATATCATTCATTATATTGGGGATGGGGGTAATTCTCTTATATTTTTGAGGCTCTTCATTTACAGTTTTCAAAGCTCTTTTACATGCTATTTCATCTTGTCAATTCATCATTTCTCCTGTTACAAGCTAGGCCCTAGGGATGAAAAATGACAATTCCTGATTAGTAACTTAAATTTAACAGGGTGATGGAACACATACACCAATACAAGTTAGAAAGGTCAAACCTAAAAGCATGATGGTAATAATAATAGCTGACATCTCCAAGAATTTCAGAGTCAAAGAACTTCTGAGTTGGAATTGTTCAATTGTTTCAGTGTGTCTGATTCTCCATGATGTCATTTGGGATTTTCTTGGCAAAGATACTGGTTGACCATTTCCTTCTCCAGCTCATTTTACAGATGAGGAAACTGAGGCAAACAAGGTTAAGTGACTTGCCCAAGGTCATACATAGTAAGTGTCTGAGGCCACATTTGAATTGAAGTTCTGACTCCAGGCCTAACACTCTATCCACTCTGCCCTCTAGCTGCCCTTCCAAGTTGGAAGAGACCTCAAAAATCATCTACAAATCATATTCAAAAAAGAAACCCCCTTTTCATTGGGCAAGATGGAGGTGGGAGGTAGGAAAAAACAACAAAATTTTATTAATTGGGAAAAAAATAACTAAAAAAAAAAAAAGACTATTACAACCCAGTCAACAAGTGGGTCTTCCTGCCTCTGCTTGAATATTTCCATTGAGGGGGAGTCTGCTCCACCTCCTGAGGCAACCCTTCCCACCTTGGCATAGCTCTACCTATAATTAGCAAGATTTTCCTACTTTCGAAAAAAGAAAAAAAAAGATTTTCCTACTTTAAAAGAAGAAAGAACACTGAGTGATGCAATGACAAAGCTGGACCCACAAGGACCCACAAGGAAGCGTGTTGCCAAGAGATGATGGATGTGAGACGCTGAATCACAGCCATTTTTAGACATGGCTGATGCGTATGTATTTGTTTTACTGTAATGGGCTCTATTTAACCAAAGGAGGAGTGTTTTGTTTGCTTTGTTTCTGTTGTTATTTTGTGGGGTTTTTTTTTCATTTGGGATAGAGAACTGGGGAGAAGGGAGGTTACTGAAAGGGATGAGGCTAGAGAGAGCTTCAGAAGGGAACACCAACAAGCAAGACGGTTTTAAAACTAGAACGCTGAATTTATTAAATGCTTTCTAAAAAGGAAGCTGTTCATAGTAAAGATTCAGGGTTTCATATAACATCTCCTTTTTTCTATTCTTTGTAAGTGGAAATTCTCATGTTAATTGGTCAATCAATCAATCAGCATTTATTAAGTGCCTACTAAGTGCCAGGCACCATGCTAAGCTTGAGGACACAAAAAGAGGCAAAAGACAATCCTTGCCCTCAAGGAGCTTACAATTGGTGCTTGTTAAGTGCAGAATAACCAAAAATAAATAAACAATAACTATTTTAAAGCAAACTTTTCCTTATATCACACCTCAACTTACCTCTTGGCAGCACCTACTCAGGGATCCTAGTTCTGCCTCAAGGAGAACAAATCTAACTTCCATTTCACACATGACAGCCTTTCAAATGCCTCCATGCATCTCTACACTCCCAAGTGTTCTTTTCTCTTGGTTAAACGTTTGAGTTCAAATAGTCCTTACAAAGAACACAGACTTGAGTCCCTCCACCATGCTGGTTGCCCTTCTGCTGAATGCTCTCTCTCTAGCTTATATCCTTCCTAAACTGTGGTGCCCAGAAATGTAGTCTGACTGGGGCAGAGGAGAATAAAATTATCACTTCCTTGCCCCTTTCTTGCGCCTTTCTTAAGACAGACCAAGATCATATTCGCTTTTTTAGCTGCCATATCACACCACCAAATCAGATTGGGCTTGTGGTCCACTAAAGCCGTTTGATCTTTTATCTGCTTTTAACTGCTGTCCAAGTATACCTCCTTCAGGGGGCAGCTAGGTGGCACAGTGGCTAGAGCACCAACCCTGAAGTCAGGAGGACCTGAGTTCAAATCTGGTCTTAGACCAGCACTTGACACTTACTAGCTGTGTGACCCTAGGCAAGTCACTTAACCCCAATTGCCTAAAAAATTAAAATAAAATAAAAAAGTATACCTCCTTCGTCTTGTATTTGTGAAGTCAATTTTTTTGTACCCAAGTTTTGAGTCTTTACATTGATCTTGATTGTATTTCAACATATTAGATTTAGACCAATGTTCTAGCCTACCAAAATATTTTGGGATTCTGATTTTGCCATTCAGTACATTGGCTCTCCCAGCTAGCTTTGTGTCATTCACAGATTTCAAAAGGATGCCATCTTTGCCTTTATCCAAGTCACTGATGAAAAACAGCACATGGACAAGCAAGCACAAATCCCAAGGGCAACAGAGACTCTGGTTCTGACCAATTCAACCAGTTCTAAAACCATCCTACTGTCCTATTAGCTGGTGGTTCATTGGATAGAGTGCTGGGCCTAGCTTCCTGAGTTCAAGTCCAGCCTCAGATACTTACTAGCTGTGTGACCCTGGGCAAGTCACTTAACCCTGTTTGCCTCAGTTTCTACATCTGTAAAATGAACTGGAGAAAGAAAGGGCAAACCACTCCAGCATCTTTGCCAAGAAAACCTCAAATGGAGTCACAGAGAGTGGGACACAACCGAAAAAACAACAGACATCTCTCCAGCTTTTCCACAAGAATAGCAGGAGATATTTTTCCACAAATTCTAGGAGGGGATGGTCACATTCCCTCAGGTTTCTATCATTTCCACCATAGGAACCATTTCTTCCTTGTTGGTGAGAAATCAAATTGACAAGAGAATTTTCCCTTGTCATTTAATTCACCTTTTGAAGGATAAAAATTGTCATTAAGGAATGTTAAGAAATCACCTGCTTCAGCAGGTATCTGGAGTCGTGTATAATACAATAGCATGTCATTGTGCTGGGCTTATGATTTATTTCCTAAACTCTTCATTTCCTCTTCCTGTCCAGAGCTATGGTTTATCGGACACTCTGACGACAAAATCACTTCAAGCTATTCAAGCTTAAAACTGCAATAAGACTTTGGAGACACCCTGTATTTCTCCTTCTAGGAATCTTGACTCAAATACTCTCTACCACCATGATGACCCACCCCTGCTCTTACCTCTCTTGAATAAGCTATAGCCATACAGAGCCACCATCTGGCTGCATGGAGTCACCAGCTACCCATATGGAGTCACTGTCTAGGAGTGGGTGGAATCCCACCAAATCTCAGTGATACTTATGAGGGAGGTCACATTTGCCTCCTTGCTTTAGAATGTCTAAAACTCCCCTTGCTTATTGTTTGAACTTTAAGCAGATGTTTGAAGCCATTAGGTTTTACTCCCAGGTCCTTTCCTCTATTTTGTCTTCTGTGAACTTCTGGGTATTTTAACTAGTATAGAGTAGATGTATGAAGACAGTTTTCTTCCTTCTCCCTTTTTCAGATTAAAGCCATTTAGATTGAATTTGTAAGACACCATAGAAATATTCTTACTAGTCTTCAATAATAATAATAGAGAAATATTTGATCTCCATGAGTTTAAAAAGCTCAAGGAAGGTTTCATCAATGAGATAAGACCCAAGCTTTGCCTTATAGGAAGAGAAGACTGCAATATTTGGCAATATGAAGGGAGTCCATTCCCGAGATGGGGGACACTATACACAAAAATATCCGGCCTCAGATACTTCCTAGCTATGTGACCCTGGGCAAGTTACTTAACCCTGTTTGCCTCAGTTTCCTCATCTATAAAATGAGCTGGAGAAAGAAACAGCAAACCATTCCAGCAAACCATTCACATTCCCTCAGGTTTCTATCATTTCTACCATAGGAACCATTTCTTCCTTGTTGGTGAGAAATCAAATCGACAAGAGAATTTTCCCTTGTCATTTAATTCACCTTTTGAAGGATAAAAATTGTCATTAAGGAATGTTAAGAAATCACCTGCTTCAGCAGGTGTCTGGAGTCGTCTATAATACAATAGCATGTCATCGTGCTGGGCTTATGATTTATTTCCTAAACTCTTCATTTCCTCTTCCTGTCCAGAGCTATGGTTTATAGGACACTCTGACGACAAAATCACTTCAAGCTAAGAAAACCCCAAATGGGGTCATGAAGAGTTGGACATGTTTGCCTCAGTTTTCTCATCTATAAAATGAGCTGGAGGAGGAAATGGCAAACTACTCCAGTATCTTTGCCCAGAAAACCCCAAATGGGGTCATGAAGAGTCAGACACGACCGAAATGATTGCACAACAACAATCCACAGAAGCAAAAGGGAATAAGACTGTGGAATTGTTAGTAGCTCAATGTAATTAGAACAACTCTTTTTTCCTTCTGATGGTGATTGAGGAAGACAAACCCCAGTGCCCCTCGAGGAGTGGGACAGCCTTAGGCCTCTCACTTGTGGCATGGAGCCACGAGTACTTGGCCCTGCTGCTGCTTAAAGAGGTGGCACCAAGGGTCCCTCTCCCCATTCGGATTAATAAAAATGCAGTGACTATATGTCCTTGGTATTGTTTCTTTCCCCGATACAACTATTTTTTTTCTCCTGTCACAGAGGAAGGACTTTTAGAGATGGAATGGACGAAGCTGTGGCCTTGAGCTCTGAAAGCTGAGGACAGCAGCTAACGCTAGCTGAGCCTGGTCTGCTGGCAGAGCCAAGGAGTAACCGGGGCCCAGCCCAGGATTGGCCTCACCCTTCAGCCAAGATGCCGAGTTCCACCAGTCGCGCAGTGACTCCGGTCATTGGCTAGGCTATGCTCAGAAGGGAGCTGAGCAATAATGCTTTAAACTTGAGCCTGCTTTCCTTGGGACTGAGAGTGTGCCTGTTGTTGAGAAGGGGATATGTTTGTAATCTCTGTTCTTGCTATGTCTTCTCAGTAAGCACTCTTAGAAAAGCTCTTTAAAAATTAACTGAAATACAGAATGTGTGGAGAGTAGTACAAAATTAGGCTGGAAGGGGGTCAGATCATGAGGGGCCTTGAATACTGTGATAAGATATTTCTGGTTTTTTGTTTTTAATTAAGCCTGTAGGAAGCCTCTGGAGGTTTTTGAGCAACAGTGTGTTCTGACCCCAGCGATGCATTAAGAAGATTACTATAATGGCAATACAAAGGATGGGCTGGTCAAGGCAGAGCCTAGATACACAGAGAAAATCTAGGCAACTCCTGCAAGTCTAGACAAAAGTTAATGAGGATCTTATTTACCATGTCAACTTGGAGGAAGGCATGTGGGAGAAAACCTCAGCAATCTGTCCTTGGCCCTATGCTCTTTCTACATTTTTATCACTGACAGATGAAGACCTAGATGGCATGCTAATCAAATCTGCAGATGACACAAAGCTTGGAACTAACAAACTGGTTGACATGGACAGGATTCAAAAAATCCCAACAGGCTAGAACAGAGGGCAAAATTTAATAAGATGAAATTCAAAGGAGATAAATGTAAGTTCTTACACTTAGAGGTTAAGAAAAAATAAACTTTATAAATACAAGATGGTGGAATAAGAACTGGAAAGGGGGAAGGATTAACATAGAGCCAATTCAATATGAGTTAACAATGTGACAAGGTAAACAAAGAGATTATGGCACATGTGGCTATTGAGAGAAATGCAGAATAAGGGAAGTGATAACTCATCTTCACTCTGCCCTAGTCAAACCACACTTGTTTGGGTTCATCTCTTAGGAAGGACATTGTTGAATGAAAGAATGTGCAGAGTGGGATGAGAAAGATGTGGAGGGTCCTGGAAACTATACCATATAAAGAATGATCAAAGGAACCAGGTAGAGATGTTTATCTAGAGAAAAGACATAGGGTAGACACGACAGTTGTGTCTTCCTGTATTAGAAAGACTGTCATATGAAGGACTAATAGACTTGCCCAAGAAGACAGAACTAGGAACAGTGGGTGAAAGTTACAAAGGGGAAAATTTAGCTTGATGGGAAGAATTTCCCAGCAGTTGGAGCACTCCCAGAGTAGAATGAACTTTGCCCAAGGGGAGGAGTAGATTCCCCATTCTTGGATGTCTTCTAGCAAATTCCAGATGACTGTATGCCAGGTGAGGGGATGATATTCACATACGGATTGGACCAGATGACCTTCGAGGTCACAGGATTATGCATCTATAGCTGGAAGGAATCTCAGAGGCCATCTGATCCAATCCCCACCCCTCCTCTCTGTCCATTTTACAGATGAGGGCAAGGGAAGGTAAGTGGCTTGGCCAAGGTCACATAGTAGGCATCAGAGGTGAGTTTTGAGCCTGGATCCTTTGACTCCATAACCAATGCTCTTTCTACCACATCATACGACTCCTGTGAAAAGACCACTGGGTTTGGTGACTAAGTGACCTTTGAGAAAGCATTTTCAGTAGGAAGGTGAGGAAAGAAGCCAGATTGCTGGGCACTGAGGAAATGAATACATTAACCACAGACCCCCATTTCTAAAGATCTGACTATGAAGAGGAAGAGAAAAACAAGACAACAGTCTAAGGAGACAACAGCATCAAGAACCCCAAGTAATCTGGGGAAAATCAAGGGATTTTTCATTTTCATTTTCACTTCAATTCACATTTTCATTCAGTAAGAATTTCTTGAGCACTTATATGCACTACACTGTGTTTGTAGATACAGAAGAAAAGAAGCCAGTAAAAAAGGTAAAGATGAAAGAGACGAAAGATGATCAATGAATCAACCCCCTCCTCCCCAATACTTTCTCCCTATTGGCATGGCTACCCTAGTCCAGGCCCCTCCTAACTTTTCTCAGGGACTATAACAGTAGCTACCTCATGGGTCTCCCTCCCTCTCTGGTCCAAAGGTTCTTAACCTGGGGTCTCTGAACTTGGTGTACACACACACACATACATACACATATATGTATGTAGATATGTAGATAGATAACTATATATAACCAATATTATTGGTTTCCTTTGTAATTCTACACATTTTATTTTTTGCTTTTAAAAATCTGAGAAGGGGTCCATAGGCTTCCCAGACTGCCAGAGGGGTTCAAGACACACAAAAAGTTAGGAACCTTCACTTCCTCTCTAATAATCTTCCTAAAGCACTGTTCTGTCAGTCTATGTCACTCAAGAATCTTCAGGGGCCCTAAGACCTCTAGAATAAAAGCCAAACTCCTCCCCCTAGCATGCACAACCCTCACGAAGTGCCTCCAGCTAAGCCCGGCAGCCTTGTTTCACTTTATTCCCTGTCACATATTCTACATTTTACCCTTTGGTTAAATTATCTTCCGCCATGCTCATCTCCCCTCTCCAAGCTTTTATGTAGGCTGACCCCACATCTGGAATCTATATCCTCAACTTCTTAGGATCCCCAGCTACCTTCAAAGCCCAGTTCAAGTAGCTCTTCCTCCAGAAAGTCCTTCATGATTCCCCTAGTCATTAGAACTCTCTCCTCCCTTATATTATCTTGTACTCTCTTATCTGTTTCTATGTCGCACTCCCCAGTAGAATATATATTACTAGGGAGGCAGACAGAGTCTGATCTTGTTTTCATCTCTGCATCCTCAGGAGCTAGTACAGGACATCACAAAGAGTAGGCACCTTATAAATATTTGTTGTTGAACAAAATCCTGGAGTGCAAAAGAAGCAATGAGCTGAAGGACACACAAATGGGAGGGTTAGCCTTGGAAAGAAAGATGGCGACTTCATCCCTTGAGATAGGAGGAAAGGGCAGAGTAGGTGATGAGAGAGGGCTGAAGAAGGGGAGATGAGACGGCTCAGGATGGATGGTCTCAATCTCGGGGCAGAGGGGAGACACTCTGCTGGGGATAGAAGTTGCACTAGGGGTTGGAGGACAAGGTTTGGGACAGTCTGCCTGGGTAACGTGAGAGAGAGGGGTCAATAAGAGATAGAAGGATTCCTGTGCAATCATGAGATCCCAGTTAAGGTTATAAAATGGAAATTTGTGATAGATCTAGTGGGCTGATTTTCCTGATTTTCTTTAAAAAAAAATCCCTAAAAACAAGGGACCTAGATTGGTAGATTGTAGGGATAAGGACAGAAAGTGGGTCAGTGAATCAGATGGCAGGAATTTCTAATGAATTTCAGGCCTCTATCCATTATCTGACCATTCTTACTTAAAAAGGGGGTAGGGAGTGGGACTTCTCTAATTAGGTTGTAATGTAGAATCCCTGTTCTCAATGGGCTTATTAATTTTCAAATCAATTAATCAATAAGCATACATTAAGTGTCTACAGTGTGCTAGGTTTGGGGATACAAAGACAAAAAAGGAAACAATCCCTGCCCTTTACTAAGCTTAAATTCTACGTGAGAAAACAACACTATACTCTACCTGTGAATAAAAAAGACCTGGAAAGTGAATCCAAAGTCATTGGAGTGGGGAAAGAGAGCAGCTGGAGGGATTGGGATGAGCTTCTGGTAAAGGTGGTATGCCTTGAAGGAAGCTAGTGATTGTGAAGAGGAAAGCTTTGCAGGTCCAGGGTAGTCTGTGTATCCCCATCCCCCGCCCCACCCCACTCAGTGCCCAGAGCACAGCAGCAGTAATAAATACTGGTAGAAAATGACAATGGTAGGGGGCAGTTGGTCACCAGGACCTCTCTGACTCCAGGCTGATTGTTTTACTAACTTTGCACAAAGACACGTGAACTCCACTGTCCTGAAGCACTAGGGTTAACTGCTGACGTTGTACTCATGCCTACAGGCAACCCTCCCAGATACGGGGCCAGAGGATCCTCCCTGAAACTTAGGGGTTGGAGCTTTAAACAAAGAAGAAAAGCCCATTAGTCCAATGACACCTTTGGGGCCCTTCCCACAACAGACCTCCCGGCTAAGATTCCTTCAGACCTGCTTTACAATTTGTTACCAAGGAAACCCCAGGGGTGGGTTCAGGATGAATGTCCATTTATGGTCAGCAGCTCTGCCCAGCTCCAGGCTCTGGCTCTCCCTGTACTTTCCAAATCCAACAAGGTTAATCATTAGAGAGCTGAGTGGGCAGTTTCTGATTCCAGGGTTCAAAAGGGGATCCTGCCACTGTAAGACCTGCCGCCTCCCACTGCTTGCACAACCCCATCTATTTAGATGGGAAAACAAACCCCACCATCCTGGACAGTTGAACTCAGAGCTGGCTCTGCATTTCCCTGTCCAATGGCCCTAGAGATCTAGAGACAAGTGATCCACCATTCCCATCCCCACCCCCAGGGAAAGGGGAACAAAGAGGAAAGTTTCTGATATAGATGTTAACAACTGAGATGTAACCTGAGGAAAATGTCCAGAACTAGTGGTGGGTTAGCAATTCCATAACAGAGAATTTCTCAGGAGAAAACGTTAAAGCTAGACTATAGTCAGGAACCTTTTGTTAGTGGAGGGAGCCCCATGATTATTTCTGAGGCACACATAAATTTAAAGAACCTGGGGGGGGGTAGGTAGAGACAGGTGCTACAGCTACATAGGGGCTCCCAAGCAGCATAAGGTGACAGTCTTAAGTCAAAAGACAAGAGATATTGGTCCACACAGAATTGCCAAAATGGACAAATCCAAAATGGAACACTAAACTTCTCGAGCACGCCTCTCTTCTCACCATATAACCTCTGCTCCAGCCCAGCTGTCTCCTCGTCATTCTCATTCCCACTCCACATCTCTACTCATGCTATCCTCCCCTCACCTCCCTTTCCTAAGATCACAGCACCTAGAACTGACTTGTCCAGAGTCACACAAATCTGAATCAGTACTTGAACCCAGGCCCTCCTGACTCCTGATGTAACACTAAAAAAAAAAAACAAACACTTCACCAACTACCTGTATTCGTGAAGTTAGTTATAGACAAGTCTGAAGAAGAAAAGGGGTATGGAGAAAGCACCTTCCCAGTATAGTACAGCGCCAGTTCACTGAAGGCCACTTAGATAGTGCTCTACATACAGCAGGTACTTACTAAGTGCTGCTTGAATTATACTGGATAGTAGGAGTTGATGTTTTATCTTTTCTACAGATAAATGCTCTTAGGGGTCCTATTCACAAGAGAATTAAACATAGTCAATGAAATCCTAATGACTGTTGTCCGCTATTACCTAAGATAGACATTTCCTGAGCCTTCACTATCTGAAACGTGTTGTATATTCACAGTTACCCCAACCTTTGCTCTTTTCCTAGAGTCAAGACAAAGTTTGAAATTTTTAAGCTCCTAGTGACTTTATCACAGAATAAATTCCTATAGGCCATGTAGAGTGGAACATTTTGCCTTTAAAAGATAGGTGCATTTGTTTTTTAAGAAACAAAGTAATATTTTTTTAGAAAGTATTCCCTGTTGCATCCCCTTGATTATTGTGACATAATGTGGCTCCCTATCTTGCCTACCCCTAGTGCCATCTCAGGCTCAACCCTTCAACTGCATTTTCCTTTAAAAGCTAAAAAATACAAATTTGTTGTTTGGTTGTTTTCAGTCAACTCTTTGTGACCCCATTTGGGGTTTTCTTGGCAGATACACTGGAGTGGTTTGCCATTTCCTTTTCCAGCTCATTTGACAGATGGGGAAACTAAGTCAAACAGGGATTAAATGACTTGCCCAAGGTCACACAGCTAGTAAATGTCTGAGGCTGGATTTGAACTCAGGAAGATAAGTCTTTCTGACTCCAGGCCCAGAGCTCTGTGCACTATGGTGCCACCTAGCTTCCCTAAAACACAAATGCAGTCAGTATTTGTGTCACATGTCTCCTGTATAAATTCTCTCCAGGATCTCCTAGCAAACAGGACCTTCAGATACCAATCCACAACATGGGAGATTAATAATGCTTTCAGTTAGAGGACAAGGTTATCACCCTTGGAAAAAGCTGATGTCCCTGTGTTCTGAAATACAGTTTATTCTGTAACAGTTGCAGGGATTCCAACCCCTGAGCACAGCAGCAAGGGAACCCAATGCGCAGTGTGATTTGTGGATTCCTTCAACAATACCTCCAGAGGAGACATACCATGAACACAGAGAAAGGAAGAATTGGTAAGGTCCTAGCTGTGATCCTTGCACCCTCCCAGCATGATAGACAGCTCTGGGAGAAAAGCACCAGTTTAACTTCACATGCATAAGAGGCACTGTGGTCCAGTGGAAAGACCACTGGATTTGGAGTCAGAAGCCTGACCCAGTGCCCCAGGGCCTGGTACCTAATCAACATTTAATGAATGTTTGAATGAATGAATGAATGGGTTAAAAAAAATCAGCTCTGTTAACTTTGTGACCCTGGACAAATCACTTAACTTATTAGTGCCTCAGTTTCCTCATGGGTAAAATGAGAGGGTCAGACTACAATACATCTAAAGGTCCTTCCAACTCTCAAGTCCTACGCTCCTAAGAACCAGTGCCTCACATTCTGGGTCCTGCTTCTTGCTTCTCCCTTAGTTACCATCTCTGCCTGCTCATTTGCTTCCCCTAGACTAGGGTTTCCATGCCCAGGCATCTCTGGGGGTGTTCCCTGGCTCAGGGATGCAGACCTGTTCATTGCTTCATTGAGATCTTGCTTTTTCTAGGGACTCTGGCTGAGATGTGATGCCCCCCAGCTCTTGCCCAAACCAGGCACGCAGGAAAAGGGCTGATCACCAGAAGCAAATGTTGAACACCCTCCTGAAGACAGATTTTGGGAAGGACGGGGCTGGGGAGGGGATGGTAGAGGACAGGCAAGGGTCTTTTGTGTCCTCCCTACTTACATGAGGCTGAGCAGTGGTCAAAAGCTCAGAGGTCCACAGGGCCAGAGTCCAGGGTTCTCCATCCCCTGGGAACTGACAGAAATGTCTTCTCATGCAGGGGAGGACGAGATCTGAATAGCAATGGATGTCACGTCTGGACCAAAGGGAAGGAAAGGCCAGAATAAATCAGAGCCCAAGATGAAAAAGATTGAGTCACTGGGCCAGGAGCCAGGGCACACTCCGGGAAGGAGGCCATTCAGTGCTCTTACTGCCAAGTCCTCTCTTTTGGTGACTTGTAAGTCACCACACACACACACACACACACACACACACACACACACACACGTGTGTCAGTGTGGCACATCTCTGCCTGCATCAGCTCACTGACAGACTCACCCATTCATTCATCAAGCACCTGCTGCATACATGCCTAGCACTATGAGAGACAGCGTGTAAGACACAAACCCTACAGGTGCCACAAACAATGAAGGAGGAAAGAATTTTGGATTTGAAGTGAGAAGACCTGGACTCTAGACCTGACTCTGTCACTAATTGTTCCAGAATCCAAAGAGACGCCAGAGGTCTTCTAGTACAACTAATGCTCAAACTCTTTCTTAAAAAAAGTTCTCTGGATTTCTGTGGGCCTCAATTTCCTCATCTGGAAAATGGGGATTATAATACCTACCTGACATGGCATATCTAAGGCGAGCATGGATACAAAGCAGTTTGAAAAATACGTAATGTCACTCAAATGAAAGGTGTGAGCATCATCCTAGCCAGCTGAACTCTAGACCTCACACCAAGGGCTAGCTCTGGGGTCACAAGAGCCTCAACACTCAGAAGTTCTAGAATTCCCCCTTAATAAGAATCTCGGCCCAGGGCGCGGATCCAAGCATCCCCCTTACGGCCAAGGAAAATCCAGCCGAAATAGCAACCTGTTCAGCCAAAAGCAGGTCCTCAAGCTCTGGGAGAATCAGAGTTTAGATCTTTGCGCTCAGGAAAGGGTTGACTACCACCTTCCCATAAATGCCAGCTGGTAGAACATTTTGTTTTGAAAACTCATCAACCAGGGAGTGACCTCAGCCGGCACCTGCAGACTAACCAAGGACTCACACGATTCTGGGGCATTCACCTTCATGGAACTCAGCAAGAGACTCTGTGTATGCAGCAGGTCCCAGCCACAAGCTCCAGCCTTCACAAAGCCTGGCTTCCCTCCAAGACTCTGCTCTGGCTCTAATTTTAAAAGGGTTTCAGAAGATGGGGAGAGGGAGGAAGAGAGGAATAAGAGAGATACAAAGAGATGGGGAGAGACAGGAGAGAGGGAGAGAGGGGCTGAGAGTGGGGGGGTAAGGAGGGGGGGGGGGGGGGGGGGAGGGGGGGGGGGGGGGGGGGGGGGGGGGAGAGAGAGAGAGAGAGAGAGGCATCATCAGCTTTGCCTGTTTCTTGCTGTCATTAAGGACAATTGGGAGGAACTGCCCAATCAGCAATCCATCAATCCCAGCTTCCTTCCTGGCAATAACATCAGAAACAAGTGCCAGATGTCAAAGGTTCTTCAAGATGCAGCCTACAGATGAGAAGACCTTAGGCCAGAGACCCAACTCCCTTAACTGGTCTCTGAGGATGGGGTCAAGAAGGCCATGCCAGATTACAAGTCTCCCTGGAATATCCTTTCTCTCCATTCTGACCTGCCTTGGACTTGCTTTACTGTTTTTTAATTTTATTTTATTTTTGAGGCAATCAGGGTTAAGTGATTTGCCCAGGGTCACACAGCTAGTAGATGTTTAAGGCTAATTTGAACTCAGGTCCTCCTGACTCTGGGGCCAATGCACTATCCACTGCTCCACCCAGCTGCCCCTTCTGACCTACCTTGGAAACATAGATACTTCCTACTTCTCCAAAGCTTTCTTTTGCTCATAATGATCAGAGGCAGCAAGGGTATAAAAAAGGGCACAGGACTCATAGTTAGAAGATGGGGTTCAAATCCCACTAGATTTGTGACCCTGAACAAATTACTTAACCTTAGAGTGCCAGGCCTGGAGTCAGGAAGACTCATCTTCCTGAGTTCAAATCCAGACTCAGACACTTACTAGCTGTGTGAACCTGGGCAAGTGACCCTGCTTGCCTCAGTTTCCTCATCTGTAAAATGAACTGGAGAAGGAAATGGCAAACCACTCTAGTATCTTGGGATATGACTGAACAATAACAAGAATACTAGTTCTGGAAGACAAATGATGAAACCGGTTTCTCTCTACTCAGTTGCTGGAGTGGCAAATGGAAAAACAATGAATACTAATTGTTGCTATGGTTAATTAGTTTTTCTTTGTTACAAGTATATGTTTGACACAGTCAGGGGAAATGTGGGGAATATCTAATAGGAAATGACTGGAAAGAAAAATAAATATCAGTAAGGCTTCAAATTTTAAAAAAAATTAAAATTAGAAAACTACATATAGACCAAATTTAGCCCAAGGTCATAGAAGAATGTCTAGGTTTGGTCCTTGAGGGAGCTGGTCTCTAGGATATACCTCTTGGGCCCGGAGACAACGTGGAGACTGAGAACTTGGTTAAGTATAGAGTAAAATCAGAATGATTTAGTAAGTGATCCAACCATTCAAAATACGCTAGCTAGACTTTCATGTGTACTTTTCACGACTTTTTAACACTGTAGATACTACTATAGTTACTCTTTCCTCTCATGAAGAAACTATGAGTTCAGATGAATTTGAGTGGTCTGGGAAGGCTCCATGAAAAGGGGTGGGGAGGAGAAAAAGACCAGTCTCTGGACAATGAAAGACGGATAACATCTGGCAGCAGAGAGGAGGGGCTTTCAGGAGAGGGGAGCTAAGAGCAAACTTATCAATGCAGGAATGTGGAAGGCATGTGCTGGGGCAGTAAAGAGCTCAGTTTGTATAACAAAGCTCAGGAAGTATGACTTGGGGTGATGATAGTAAAGGGTCTTAAAGAACACTAAATAACATTCATTGCTGGCTTAAAAACAAAAGAAGTTGTTGTCAAATAGGGTTTGTGAACCAGGGGAATGGCAAGAGTGCAATATCATACAAGGTGGCACAACTGTGTCAGTATCACCCCAATCAAATCAACAGGTATTTATTAAGCACCTATTATGTTCTAGGAACAGTGCTAAATGCAAGCGGGGGAAGGAGGAGGAAGATACAAAATAGGGGCAAAAACAGGTCCTGCCCTCAAGAAGCTCACATTCTAATACAGAAGACAATATCAAACAACTATGTACAAACGAGATAGAGAAAATAAACTGGGGATAGTCTTTGAAGGAAAGCGTTGGCATCAAAGTGAATCTGGAAAGACTTCTTGCAAAAGGTCAGATTTTTAACTGAGACTTGAAGAAAGCCATGAAGTCAGGAAAAAGATACAAAGGGAGAGAATTCTAAGCATGGGGGCCAGCCAGTAGCAATGCCACAAGTATGGGATGGAATGTCTTATGGGAGGGATAGCCAGGAGGCCAAAGGCACTGGATCAAAAAATACATGAAGGTGAGTAAGGTGTAAGAAGACTGGAAAGAAGGGTAGGAAGGGGCCAAGTTATTGAAGATTTAAAAGCCAGAAGATTTTATTTTTGACCTGGGAGGTAATAGGAGCCATTGGAGTTTACTGAATGAAGAGGTAAGGAGGGTGGGAGGAAGGACTAAGGAGACTTGGTGACAGCTGAACTTTAGGAAAGTCAATATTGTTGTTTCGGGGAGGAAGGTTGCTACGGTATAAAGTACACTGACATTGGAGTCAGAAGACCTGGGTTCAAATCCTACTTTTGACACTTACTACCTGTGTGACTTTGGGCAAACCACAGCCTCCTTGGATATCACCTCTAAAATGAGGGGGCTGATCTACTCTAGACAATCTTTAAGGTCCATTAAAGCCACAAATCTACGATCCTATGACCTCCTCAACCATACAGTAAGATCTTAGAGAACAAGAACATTGTCTTCCTTTGGATCCTATCAGTGCTCAACTGATTTTTGTTAAATGAGTGATTTTTTTTTAATCCAGAAACAAGCAGTCCCATGTTGTTCTACGATTCCAGATTCTTTGATTCTGCTGGAGGACCAGGTGGAGAGGAGGCCTGGTATCTCTCACCCAGAACAAGAGAGCTTCCCTGATCGGGCCCAAGAAAGTCTGGTGTGCTTCACCAGACATAAGGTATCTCTACTAAGTGGAAAGGATGGAACATGGCAGAGCTCGAGACTAGCCTTGGATGAGCGACTGGCTGGCTGGCTGGCTGTTTGTGGAAAGTAACTGTCTGGTGGTATGATATGAGAGGGAGCCAATGATGCCTGAAATTTCACCGTTGGAAATTCGCTTTTTTAGGTTTATGTAGTCCTCCCCAGCTTAGCCCTACATTGAATTTCCCCATCTCCTAGACCTAGCAGCTTCCAAACGTCTCAGCCAATCCTTCCCTCAGTTTTAAGGGATGACTCCGCCTTTCCTTGCCCTCCCCAGATCTGACCTCGATAAATTTTCGGGATCCTGTTGCAAGAGCCTGACCTAGAACCTGAGCTACGTCCTCCTCCCGTCCGCGGGGAAAAGGGTGCACAGCAAACGAAAACTTTTCGCAAATACAGTTGGCGGGTGGGGAAGGATCACAGGGATGGGGCAAAAGTCTCTTCCCCCCCCCCCACCGCCGCCCGTAGCAGGGATGCGTTGGGCTCTCCTTTCTTCCTCCTTCGGGCCTCCTCTCGCCCCTTTTTGAAGGGCAATCCACAAAGTCATGCTCCCCACAAAGGCAATACTCTCCCTTGAGGGCCCCTCGAGGCTGGCCGGCCTGGCTCCTATGCCTCCCCGAGTCTAGGAGCCCATGGAGGGTAACCTGCCCCGTCCACTTGCGGCAGCCTTCTAGGGGTAGGGGCATGCCTATTCCCATTCCCACCCCAGGGCGCGCAGAGACCTCTGCTGCCCATCCACCCTTCCTTTCCCTTGCCTTCGGAGTGGGAAAAAAAGAGTGACCTTTCCAAAGTCCCCGGAGAAGGGAGCTGTGTCCACAAGGATGGGGCGGGGGGGGGGGGGGGAAGAGGTCCTTTTGACTTGTAGGCGCCAGGGCTCAGAGGTCGCCAGGCCTATCCGGTCTCCGGACCTCCAAGCTTTGTCCTTTCCTCCCCTCTCCCGCCTCGGGCCCCCCAAACTCGGGCGGCCAGAGGAGGAGCCGGGCAACAGAGGCTCTCACCCAGACCCGGGAGAAGAGCCGCGCCACCAGGCCGGCTAACGCGCAGCAGCGGCGGGGACGGCGGCAAATTGGGGCTCACCTCCCAGCTCCGGGTGACGGCGGGAGCCGACCTGAGCCGGGCGTGTGAGGCTGCCGGAGCTGGGGGCTGGGCAGGCGGGGAGACCGGGCCTGCGGAGTTGGGGGGGCGTAGTCCGGGAAAGTGAAATTTACCTGGGTCACGTGGCCATTGACAATCTCTCGCAACGCTTGGCAGCTCCGGTCCCAGCAGAGCTCGCTTCTCTGGGTTCTCTTGGCGTCGTGGCGTCACAATGGGTCGCGTCGGAAAGCCCGCCCCTCCTCCTGTTCATGAAGGGATGGGCGGAAAGGGGCGATCTCCAGGGCAGGATGGACAAGGCGGTGGGCCTCAAGGAAGGAAAGGGATCCATCCCCAGGTGTGGCGCACAACAGCCTCTGCATCCCTCCGAGCCATGTGGGTCTCACCTCCCAACCAGTCTTAGAAGAGGCAGGAGGCTTGGTTCCACTCACTTCAAATCCCTTTTAGTCTCTTCCCCAGGACCTAGCAAAATTATCCCTCTACCGCCTTGGCGGCTTGACCCGTGGTCTCCTGGCCCTGCTGTCGGATATGTGCTCGAGGGGCCGCAGTCGTTTGCACCCTAGTCCATGATGACCCACTGAGTCTGCCAGGTGACTTTAGGTGCGCCTAAGGCCATCCTTACGAGGCCTCAATGGTCACTTTCAGTCACTGAAAGCGCTTACATAGATGGGAAGCTTTGAGGGTAGGCCCAGTAACAGACAATGTGCTCAGAGGACCAGCCTAAGAGAAAGTGCTAATTGCATCCCCTCTGTGTCTTGGCTTCAAAGGGTTTCTATGGTCAAAAAGAAAAAAAAATCATTACCTAGTGATCAAATTTGTGGTGATGAGTTTTCTACCATGGTCCTCAAAGGACATAATCTATCGTATTGTTTTGAAAGTAGAAGGGGGGAGAGGTGAAATCGCGGAACCTCCTTTTCCTCATCAGTAAAAATGGAAGGAGGAGCAAAGTAGATAACCTTTTCCATCCTTCACCTCTCTATCTCTAATCTCATGATCTTTAAAGTCAAAGTGCACACACAGACAAGCACATACACTCTTGCTGTCCCAGAAATTAGCTCTGACTATTCATTGGAAGGACAAATACTGAAGCTGAAGCTTAAATACTTTGGCCATATAATGAGAAGACAGGACTCATTGGAAAAGACTCTGATGTTGGAAAAGACTGAAGGTGAAAGGAGAAGAGGACAGCAAAGAATGAGATGGGCAGATAGTGTCATGGAAACAATGAACATGAACTTGTCAGACTTTGAGAGATAGTGGAGGATAGAAAAGACCTAGTGTGCTGTGGTCCAGGGGGTCACTAAGAGTCAGACATGAATGAATGACTGAATAATAACAATGAAAAGCCTAGATAGATAGACAGCTCAATAGATTGATAAATAGATAAAATATTATTAGATTATTATTATATTTAATATATTATTATATACCTATTAGATTGCAAACTCAAGGCTTTCAGGAAAAAATGAAATGTATATTGCAATACATTCTTGACATAGGTGTGCAAAGAAAAAGGTTTTGGGGTTTTTTTTAAAGCATATCTCCCTTACTAGGTTTATCTTCCCTAGTACCCAATAAGAAGGCATAAAAAAGGTCAGAAATAGGCTTTTTTGTTGTTATTCAATTGTGTTTCAGTTGTGTCTGACTCTGTGACCTCATTTGAGGTTCTCTTGGCAAAGAAACTGTAGCGGTTTGCCATTTCCTTCTCCAGCTCATTTTACAGATGAGGCAACTGAGGCAAACAGGGATAAATGACTTGCCCCAGGGTCACACAGCTAGTAAGTGTCTGAAGCCAGATTTGAATTCAGGAAGGTGATTCTTTCTGACTCCAAGACCGACCCTCTGTCCACTGTATCACCGCTGCCCAGAAACAGGCTGGATAGCATTAAAAAGTCAGCCCAGGTTTAAAATTTTGACATGGGAACTTCAGAAAAGTGAATGAACTACACGTGAGAGAGTTGACTGGTTCTGTTCGGATGAAGGTGTTAAATAGTGGGGGTTGAGGAGGGGAGATGAGAGAAAGGTGAAATCAATGATTTGGCTTATTCTCTGAGATGGAAAAAAATCCTTTGTTATACTTGCTAGTGGCAAATGAAATTCATTCACAAATTTGCCATCGACTCTTGCTCTTTCCTTCACATGCTTGTTCCAGTTTGCTCTGATTCAGTTTTATTTATTTGCAGAAATGACATTGCAGCACCCACTCAGAGAACAGCACAGGGATTCTCCAAGCAATTGGAAGAATATGGGAAATGTGGGAAGCTAAAGCCTCAGTGCCATTCCTGGTAGTCTGTAGTGTCCCTCCAGAGCTTTGAATCTCAGCTAAGACACTTCTTAGATGTGTGACCCTAGGGCAAATCACTTAACCTGTCAGAATCTGTTCCTCACCTGTAAATGGATAGCACCTGGACCTATGATTTCACTGATAGAGAAGACTTCTGGATGGGGAGTCCCCCTCCAGTGAAAGTCAGCACCTTTTCTGCAGCTTATCATAGAGAGTTGTGGGACATCGAGAAGTTAACTTGTCCAGAGTCACTCAGCCAGTATGTCTCACAGGTGAGACCTGAACTCAGCCAGATCTAACTAGCTCCTAGGTCAGTGCTCCATCCATTATGCCACATTGCCTCTCTTATTACTCCCTCATCTATAGAATGGGAAGTATTAATGTATGCTTCACCTATCAGACAGGCAAGTGATTTAAATATAAGCTGTTATCAATTCTTTTCATCCAAGAAGCCTGAACATTAAGATTGTTCATTACACATTGCGAACTTGACTCCCATGTTATTTATGAGTATAATCAACTGGAATCAGACACTTTGGTAAATTCCAACACTGAGAGAGAAGATTGTCCTCTCTCAGCCTGCAGACTCTGGTAAGCAGATGGGTCTTAAAGGGATTTATCATCAAAGCCATCCCCCTTGGGAGAGAGTGTAAGAATCATTTAGATGACTCATAAAAGAGGATAAAGCAAGAATGAATCAGTAACAACTAGAAACATTTTCAAGAATGGTTCCTGTCAGGGAGTTTGGGGAAATTACTGAATAAAACCGAAGGTTTAAAAGACAGATTCCCAGAAGTAGTTAACAAATCATAATTCCTCCAGCTCTGGTCCTTGTCATATTTGGTCAAGATCATCATTATGGGGAACTCTTGGTATGGAAACTCTCCACAGACACAGATCAGTAATTTATTTGTAACATACACACTTAGAAAATTGCTTGAGGCGCTCAGATATCATCACTTGTCCATGTTCATACACCTGTTAGTGCCAGAATTTGAACTCAGGTCTTCCTGACTGCTGAGTCTACCCACTCTACAATACTGTCTCTTATTTCCAAATTTGATGATGTTAAAGCAAAGATGGCCTCAAGTGTTAGTACGGTGAAGTGATAGAGTTACAATATAGATTTTTCAGCACTTATTTGACAAAGAAAAGAAACCTAACCTTGTGAATAGAAGGTCAACCTTGAAAAATAGAATTCTTGGTTCAAGTTCTCCCTTTAAAATGTGATTGCTGCTAGCTGTGAGACCCCGGACAAGTCACTTAACCTCTTAATACACCAGACAACTCTCTAAGACTGTAAGTTATTATTGAGTTGCTGTGTACATCAGCAGAGGGAGTTTGGCAAATGAGAGTTTCTTATGCAGATGAAAATCACAGATCCAAATTTTTTAAGAAGTTCACTAAAGCCTAATTTCATTTAGACCCAGCTCCATTCTTTCAGGCAAAGCCATAAACTAGGAAATGGTGACCAGAGCTTTGTCCCTAGGACATTACATTTAGAAGGGATGCTAGCTCTTGTCCTTCAACAGGTTGAAACTACAGAGCTTAGCCCTAGAAGATTGCATGGCCTAAATTCAGGTGTTTAAGTAGCTCAGAACTCTAAGTGCAAATGAGGACCTGAAGAAATCTGATACTGTTATCTCAGCATTGCACTACCCATTGTCCTGGTAGTAATGAGAAGGCTAGAGAGGACAAGAAGGGCAGAAGTCATCATTTGGACCATATGATTTAGAAAATTTAATAAAAATCAAGATTCTCATATAAATAGGCCAGAAATTCTCTGGGAATCCTCCTGACTAGGTTTCAATGGTTTAAAAAAAAAAAGATTCCATTTTCCCACAAATGTTCTTAATAATGGAGAAGAGAGAGAGAAAAGCCCAGGAAACAAAATAAATGGATCAACTGCTGTTGGCTCCTGCAGGGAATGAGATCGTGCTTTCTAAATTTAATGCATCGGGTTAATTTTACTGATTAAAACAGAACATTTGGGACAATTAAAAGCTTAGATTATTTCATTTCTCTCATATAAAAATGTCATCATAACCTTTAACTAACAGTTAAAGTGTGTTGTGGGGGGAAGAGCCCTAGCCTTGAAATCAGAAAGCCTTACTTGGAGCCACAGCATCAGTTTGGATATATCACTTGACCCTTGTAGGGCCTCAGTTTTCTCACTTATAAAAATAGGCATAATAATATTTGAGCCTCATAGACTTCTTGTGAGGAAAGTGCTATACAATGTTTATTACATTTGTCCTGAAGAAGAGAAGACTGTAGTAGCTAGGTGGCACAGTAGATAGAGCACTGGGTTTGGAGTCAGGAATCCAGCCTTAGACACTATTAGCTCAATGACCCTGGCAAGTCATTTAACCTATCTCTTCCTCAGTTTCCTCAATTTTAAGGTGGGCATAATAATAGCACCTACCCTACCTCCCAGAGTTGTTATGAGCCTCAACTGAGATAATATTTATATAAAGTGCTTAGCACAGTACCTGCACATAGTACACACAATAAATACATGTTTGTTTCCTTCCTTGTGGGAGGTGACACCTGTTTTCAAATATTCAAAGAGTTGTTATATAGAAGAGAAATTGCACATATTCTGATTAGTACAAAAGGGGACACAAGGAGGCAGATGACTAGAAGTTCCTGGGAGAAGGATTTTGACTTAATATAAGGAAATTTCCTAATGACAACTGTCCAAAAACATAAAACACTACCTTGTGAAGTGGTGAATTCCCTCTAACTTTATTTAAGCAGAGGCTGAATAAAACTCATTTGCTGGGAATGTTGCAGACAGGAATCATGCTTAGGATCTAGAAATCAGACTAGATCACCTTTGAGGACCTTTCCAATATGAAGATGCTATAAACCTAATTCCTATCAATGACTTTAATGAAGACATAGAAGAAGAAGGCATATTTATCAAGTTTACTGATGACACAAAGATGGGAGGGAGAGGTGAAACATTGAATGAAAGAGTCAGAAACCAAAAGATTTTGGATATGATAGAGTGATGAGGTGAACCTAGTGAGATGAAATTTAATAGAGATAAACAGAAAGTCCCACACTTGGGCTCAAAAATCAACTTCATCAGTTTAAGAAGTGTGTGTTTGTGGCGGTGGAGGGTGTGGACAACAATTTGTGTGAAAAAGATATAGGTATTAGAGTAAACTAACAGCTCAATTTAAGGCACTATTATAATACATCAAACAAAAAAAAACTAATATGATCTTAGGCTCTATTGAGAGGTAGAGTACCTAAAAAGCTTCCTAATAATTAGAGTTTTGCCAGAGTAGAAGTTGTTGTTGTTGTTGTTTATCCCTCTATTTTTTTATTTTTTTTTTATTTTTAGGCAATTGGGGTTAAGTGACTTGCCCAGAGTCACACAGCTAGTAAGTGTCAAGTGTTTGGTCTGAGGCTGGATTTGAACTCAGCTCTTCCTGACTTCAGGGCCGGTGCTCTATCCACTGCACCACCTAGCTGCCCCTATCCCTCTATTTTTGAAGAGCACCAATGACATCATGGGGCAGTGTCTTGACTCAGGTGAGAAATGGAGGCAGGTGACGTCCCAGGATGCGGTGGATGACCTTGGCATTCATGTCTGACCAAGTTCTAAGGGCACCACAGCACCTGCTTCAGCCAACCTTCATGGCCATTGGAACACATTGTTCTCATCCACCCATTCCTCTCGGAGATGAGGTCTTCACATACTTGGGGTAGACACTAGACACCCGCCTAACTCACTGATGGGCTTGAGACCTGTCAGTTACTCTCAACCCGGTTTAGCCCATCAGTTTTACTGGGCTGTGGCCGCCAAGCATGCTACAGCTTCTTGGAGCCACAGGTGAGAGCTGGGTGAAAGATGGACACCAAAGGTGGATGCTGCAGCCCTGAAAAGGGCTCAGCAAGCCTTCACGTCAGAGCTGCTAGTCCTCCCCAAGACCCCAAGAGTAGAATGGACTCTGTAAGGAAATAGTAGATTATCCATTAACAGAGAACCTCAAATGAAAGCTGGATGCCTACTTGTTGAGGAATCCTGGACAGAGGCGAATTGGAATAAATGGCCTCTGAGGTTTCTTTCAACTGTGAAAATCTGTGGTTTTGCGATAGTTACTTGCTGCAGCCTCAGGGATGAATCCAACTCTCTCTCCAAATCCCAAAGCACTTCTCATTTAAAGCCTTGCTTCTCCACTCCTTACCCTGAAAGCAAGCCTTTTCCTTACTTTCTCCAGGCACCATGTCCTATTAACATTTGTCACAGTCTCTCTTATACCCTGAGATGGGCCTAGTCTTTTCCATGTCAGTTTCAATGAAAGAAACCATCCGTCTTTGGGGCATGCATCCACCCTAGAGCTAACACAATTACCGCCTACAAAATAGAATTAGGTCAGGCAGTGGACGACAGCCACTTAGCTAGTTGTATTCCTCAGTAGCTGACCCCTAGCTATGCCCCCTCCTGATTTCCCCTGGTGTGCCTGCTTTTTACTTTCAACTCTATTAGGCCTCCCAGTGGCTGAAAGATACACATCATTCTTCTGCTCCCAAAATGATGATAACATACAAAATGCTGCTAGAAGATGGTGGTGGGATTGTGTAAATACAGACCAAAACCATAGTCCCTTCTAAGCTGATACAATGTGCCTGAGAAAAGAATGGGCAAGGCTTGGGATCTAAGGCTCATTGGCTTGTAAAGTAAACATAGCCTTTCTTGCTATTGCTACTGGACTTCCAACTACCAAATTCTACCGTCTTCTTCCCTAGCTAGGCAGCAGGGTGGCCCAGTGGATAGAGCACTGGGCCTGAAGTCAGGAAAACCTAAGTTCAAATGCAGCATCAGATGCCTGCTAGATCCATGACCTTGAGCAAGTCATTCGACCTCTGTTTGCATCAGGTTCACAACTGTAAAATGGGAATGATCATTCAGAGGATCAAATGAATTAATATTTATAGTATTTAGCACAGGGCCTGGCACATAATAGGTACTTAATAAATGCTTATTTCCTTCCTTGATGTTCCCACAAATCCTTGCGACCTCTCTTGCCTTCACCTTAAGGTGGAATAGTGGAAAACTGGCCTGCACTGAAGAATCTAAAGACATTGGCCACTTACTAATTATGTGCCCTTGGCCAAGTCACTCATCCTCTTAGAGCTTTTTTTCCTCATCTATAAAATGGAGATAATAACACTTACACTCTTGTTATCATAGAGCTGGGAACATCCAAAAAGTCAGTAAATGGGAGATGTTCTGTAAATCGTCAAGGGATAAAGACTGGACCTGTGATTTCATCACTGACAGGGAGCTCCCTGTGAGGAACGTGCTCTACTAATGCACCTGCAACTTCTGGTCTTGGAGAGCTGCCTAAAACATTGAAAACCCAAGTGACTTGCCCAGGGTCACATAGCCAGTATAGGTCAAAGACGGGACTTGAACCCAGGTATTTCTGGATTTGAGGTGGGCTCTCTATCCACTATTCCAAGCTGATTTTGTCAAGAGCTGTAGAAATTTGAGCTGTTGTTATTATGAATGACTTCACCCTCACCCTTTCTTCTCCAGGGATCCATCACCACATTCTCAAGATTTCTATGCATAGGGAACTAAATGCTTGCTTCTGGCTGTTAGGATAGCCTTCCCAGGAGAATATACCTATCCTAGGAGATTCTGGGTGTATACATTTTAAGTCCCTTATTATTTGAAAGCAAAGAGCCACATCATCCTCTTCCTCCAAAGGAAGGAAGTGTTCTCAATCTGTCCAACTTGTCCCATGTATATGTTTCCCGGCTCCCTTTGGACGGTCCCTTTAATGAAGCTTTTGAAGCCCCAGAGGCAGTGTCTGATTATAATTACTGAAAGAGGACTGGCTTTGCACTAATCAACATCATGTTGTGTCTCAAAGCTAAAGAGCTTTCAGAGGCCAGGCCCCCACTGGCTCCTCCGGCAATTACTAGATAGCTTCCACTGTCAACTTTTATTCTGATGCTGGAGGAGGTTGGGGCTGTTGGTCATCTATTTATTTATTTATTTGATTTTTTTTTTAATGTATGTATGTATATATGTAGGCATTCATTCTCTTAATGGTTGCCTTTGAAGCAGACTTTCTAGACCTCTTCTACCTATAAGGGGTCATGACTTGTTTTTGTTTTTTTGTTTGTTTTTGTTTGTTTTTAACACTTTCACATCACATCAAGATTTCCCCTCACCTCCTTGATAACTTTTGCTTAGCCTTTCCACAAAGCAGATTAAGAACTGAGAGGCAGAATCTATAGATGCAACCAGGCAAGTTATGGGGGTCAGATGTAGTCAGATGTATCATCATGACTCCTTAGTTTTACCACTCAGAAACAGCCTAACAGATGGGACCATCACCCCAGGGCTGATGCTAATAAAAGACCTCAACAATCTTAAAGCCTTGTTTTCTCTTTTTCTGAGTTGAGATCAGATTGGTGGTGGTGGAAAGGAAGCATCAATTCACTTCAATCCAATAAACACCTATTATGTGCCAGGCACTTTGCAAGACACCAGGGGATAGAGATAAAAACAACACATTCCATGCCCTCAAGAGCTTACATTCTCCTGGGAAGAAATAACATGAACATGTGTATAAAAAATAAACATACATACAAAGTCATTGAGGAGAGGGAAGCACTAAGAATGGAAAGGTTTAATAAATGCCTCTTGTAGGAGATAGTGCTTCAGCTAAGCTTCAAAGAGAGGGAGGGTATCCGAGAGGTGAGGCTGAGGAGAGACAGACATTGCAGGCTTAGGATATGACCTACGAAAAAGCAAAAAGAGTTAGGAAATGGAATATCATCACAAAGGCTACTTTGGTTGGAACATAGAGTGAAAAAAAAGCAATCTAGAGGAGTCCTATTTCTGATCATTCAGACTTTCTGAAAATTTTTTCTTTTCTACATTTCATTCCTTTGTTGGTCACCCACTTCCTGTGCTAGTAGCAGTTCTGGTCACTCCCCCACCTCCCATGCCCCACCCCCCATCCCAGCTCTAAAATGACGATTTCTGTCCTAGAAATAGGATATGATTATCAAGGGAGCTTTAAAAAAATGAGAGATGCTAGGATTTAGAGTTGGAAAGAATCCTAGAGGATGTTGAGTCCAGTGCCTTCATTGTACAGAAGAGATGACCAGAGAGAGCAAGTTACTTGCCCCATTTCACTCAGGTAGTAAGCAGCTTAGGCAGAAGCTGAACCTAGGTTCTTGGGCTCCCATCTAGTATTATTTCCACTACATCAATTGCCTTTACCTATTAGTTTGGATGGTTGAAGTGAGGTCCTGACAGCACTATATTTCTTGAGGCTGAGTGGAAGCATGGAGAGTGATGGATATCTGAAGAGTGAGGACACTGGGCTCAATGATCTCTAGTCCTCAAGGATCTCAAAGTCCTTTCCAGCTTTAAATCTACAATTCTATGACTCTTTCCTGAGCAAGAGGTCCATGATTGTAGGGCACAAAAATTGGAAAGGAGTCAGGGAGCATAGGAAGAGAATGTTCTTTCACCTCTACAGGGGGACAAGAATCACAGTTTCCTCCTGTGTCCTTAGGAGTCAGGTTGGCATAGCCAGCTTCATTTAACAAAGATTGCTCAGCCAGGATGGAATTTTCTATCCCTTTGAGGCTCAGATGGAAGCACACAGCAAAGACAGTGTTATAGCTTTCCTAAGCAGACAGAACATCACTTCAAGGACAGAGATGAGATCACCAGCTGGACAGATCCCAGGGGATTCTGCTGCCATGAGAGTGAAGTTGCAGGGTTAAGAGAAACATAAAGAAAGCTCAAGTGGAAACATGTAGCTGTAGATTTGGAGGAGAACAAGACAGAGGGTTATTGTTGGCCAATTTTCCAGACCTACTCTTCCTGGGAGGAAAATGGTTATTAAACATCTTGGCTCCCATTATGCCACAGGGCATCCATCAGATCAGTCACAAGTCTGGGTGCTCATTAACTTGCTTCAAACTTCTAGTGTTAGGTCATCCCAGTCTCTTCTCTCTAACTTCCTACTCTAGTGAGTTTAGCAATTATGAATGAAAGTGCTATTTGGTCTGCCTGCCTCCCGCATCATGACAGAGATGAAGCTGAGAAACCTGGCTTCCTGGCATCTTATTAATCTTCATTCTTTCTTTAAAATATCTTCAGGCAATTGCAAGCACAGTGGCTTAGAAACTCCAACAATATAATTACTTCACAGTATATAAAAGAGACAGGAGATTTCATGATGGGAACTGGGGAAGGTTTTTGTTTAGTACAGAAGTATGTGGGCTGGAGATGACGATCTTACTGCAATAATCAATACCACTTTGGTTTTATGTTGATGAATTTCATAAGGAAAGACCGGAGCATTACAACATTACCAGTTGTAGGTTTTCAACAGAATTTTCTAATTGTTCAATTTGGGGGAAGAAAAGTCTCCAACATATCCCCAGCTATTGAATAAGGAGGATAAGAAATATATCTAGGCTCTGCAATAAGTCCAAATGCTTCTCTGAAAAGACATCTAATTCCATGCCGTGTTGATCTTTCAGGTAATGCCTACAGTGCACAGCATTTTTCTGTTAAGCTCAGAATCCCAGCAATTTATGCTCTCAAATGAGGGCTTACAAAGGAGCTGATAGACTGCTTTTATCAACCTGATACCATTATTCTGCTGGTGACATAAAGACTCTTGTTGTACTCTGGAGGAGATTTGTATCCAAGCTAATACTACCAACAAAAGGAATATTTAAAAGGGTCAGATTCAAACTGTCTTCCACCATGGTTAACTATGCAAAGTGTCAGTCCACAAATAGCACAAATAATTCCATCTTGAATTTCTATGCTTTGAAGAATGACAGGCATTTTCACCTTTGTTATCTATTTTTGAATTAGACAGAGGGCTGAATTTGGAGTCAGAAGTATGTGGGTTTGTATTTCAGCTTTTACTCTTTCTAGCTTTGTGATTCTAGGTAAGGGAGTGTGCTGAAGTAGAAAGAGCACTAGCTTTGGAATTAGAGGACTTAGTTCAAATCCCAGCTGTGTCACTTGTTACCTGTGTGACCTTGGAGAAGTCACTTCCTCTCTCTAGGCTTTAGTTTCCTCATTTGTAAACTAAGGAGGTCAGACTAGATGACCTCCATGGTCACTTCTAACTCTAGAACTACACAATACCTGATATATAGGAAATACTTAATAAATGTTTATTGATTGATCTATGATCCTATGGCTGTTCAGCTTCAGTTTTCTCACTTGAAAGGTAGGGATGATGATACTTTCATTGTTTACCTTATAGGACTGATGTGGGGAAAGTAGTTTGTCAGCCTTAAAGTACTATATACGGATGAGTTATGATCTTACTTATCCACTGAAGAATGCATTTTTCCAAAATCATTCAAAGATCGAGTAAGGTAACAATCTCCATAAGAGACATGAACTGGGGGTGACACAAGTGTATGTTTGTAATAGTCTAAGTGGACAATGTCATTGAATCCCAATCAATTTTCAAGGTAAAATCGCACTACTATTACTTATTCAAAAGCCTATCTCTGTTTCTTGTTGTTGTTGTTGTTGTAGTTGTAGTTGTAGTAGTAGTATAGTAGTTGTTGTTGTTCTTCTTCTTCTCCTTCTCCTTCTCCTTCTCCTACTCCTCTTTCTCCTTCTCCTTCTCCTTCTCCTTCTTCTCCTTCTTCTCCTTCTTCTTCTTCTTCTTCTTCTTCTTCTTCTTCTTCTTCTTCTTCT